>NW_026440869.1:0-8393 GCF_025698485.1 Gossypium arboreum | reverse complement strand
TGCGGTTATTTTTGGTAGTAGGAAAACCGTAAACATGTTGCAACTTATGTTGCATTCAAGTTTGAGGTGAAATGAAAGCCTGGTTGAATGGTCTGTCATCTGGTTTTCTTCTGTCGAGCCAAATGATCATAGTGCAGCATGCTCATTTTTATTGTGAACATGATATAAAACGAGAAATTGACATGGAAAATTATGTAAAATCTGTTAAAAGTACGAATATCACCGGAATATATTGACCATAAAGTCTTTTGGTCTTTTTCAAGAGAAATTTAAGTTTTTTTTTTGATGCTACGTAAATTATTAAATTAATTTAATTTTTACCTAGCATGTTTTTATTGGATGTCATACATTTTTTATTAAATTAAGACAAAAGTATTCTAGTAAAACTTAAGGTACCAACTCCATTGGGTTGGGTGAGATTAAACATGAGATGAGATTGAATAAAGATGTGTATTTAGATTTAAATATACTTGGCAGCAATAAAGATGAAAAGAAAATAACTATTAAGATTCTATCACACCCATGTGTTAGTGTTTAGGCCCATTGCCACATTAGTATTTATTGTACTTTTATTCAATTCTACTCATTCTTTAATTTCAAGTGACTTTATAAAAATTTAAAAATATCAAATCATTTATTAACAACGTATATGGATGAAATTTTAATGGAAAAATTAATATTCATTTTTTTAATGTACAAGGATTAATTTGTAATTTTTTTAATAAAGTGACATTTTATCTCATTTTCCTCAAAATATGATATTAACCAGTAAAAATTGTCAAATTTTATTGGATATCATACACTTTTCTTATATAAATTGACAAATAAAAACTTTAAATACCTAATAAACAAAAACTATATAATTTTAGAGTAATTTTGTAGTTAATTTTTTCTAGAAATATAATAAAGCGTTTTTTAATGTTGAAATTTTTTATTTATTGGACAATACGTTATTGAAAAATCTTATATTTTTCTTAGATTTTGGAATGCAAAATCTAATTTATTAATCTCATAAAAATATATGATTATAAAATCGAACCGAGAGCTAGAGCTGAACCGATTGAACCACCCCCGGTTCAACGTTTTTGGGCAGCACCGGACGAAAATCAAAATCAATCACATATATAAAGGGGAAAAAATCCGAATCTGAAAACGCCTATTTGCGAGAGTGATTTCTTCATCTCTTTAATTTCTATCTATAAAATTTATATTTCTTTATTTTCTCATAGCAATAAAACCTTGTTCAAAAAAAAAAAAAAAAAAAAAAAGGCAATAAAACCCTTCAATTTTTGTTCCCATTAATCCTAAGATGGCTGTCAAGTCTCACATAATCTCAGGATTTACCATACCATTGAAACCCACTGCTTCTTCTTCAAGCTCGGGGAATAGTAGCACCCTCTGTTTAGTTAAGAAACCACTCACTTCTTCCTTCTTCAATGGCGGAGGTACTCTTCCTTTTCTTCAATTTAAATGGGTATTCGTTATTTCTATTTTCTAAGATGGTTAATGCAGTTTTTTTCCCCTTTTACTTGCTTTTGGAAGAAGACCAGCGTTAGAATTTGGAACTGAGTTTTGTTTATTAGATGGCATATATCAAAGTTATGCTTTGTTTCTCTTAAAAGGAAAAAAAAAAAAAAGGCTTTGATTCTTATTGTAATTTTAGAGTCATTGTGTCTTACATAGCTTTATTAGTGAAAACAGGGTTTCTATGAATCTTATTTGATAAGTAGATTGACTAGGCTGCTAACTTAACTCAAATGGAATACATAAAATACTTTTCAAGCTCAACTGGTTGAATTGATGATGGCATTTCTATGTTCAATGAGCTACTGGTTTATTGGTTGTCTGCTAATGGTATAGTTAAAGCAAAAGCTTAGTTAAGTGGTGAGTCAAATGTGTTCTTAAAGACGTTAAATTATTAAAGCATAAATGGTTTTCTGGATAACGGCATTTGTATGATTTACAAGTCAAAAAAGTTAACGAGTTCTATAACATAAAAAATTTGTTGATGAATTGGTTCGGTTCTCTAGCAATTAAGTATGCTTTTTTAGTGAAGGGCTTTTTTTTTGGTAATGAAATTTTGAACTGCTTATCATGTAAGCCACCATCTTTTCAACCCATTTTCTTCCTCCCATTTTTCTATTTGACTATTTTATCTGCATTCTAACTTATGATTAGGGAGTGTGAAACTCCTGTAAAGAAGGACATACATACGACATGACAATACCAACTTTAGAGACCCTCTAACATCATTTGAAGGAGCTAAATATTAACTTCTAAAGTGGTTTGTCATTTTATTTTCCCTTTTTTCCCTTTAAACAGTAGCTTCCCTAAAACTTACAAGGTTAAGGAGTGTTCCTGGAAGATCTCATTGTTACAGACAAAGAGGAGGTGCCCTTGGTACGCGCATGAACCTTTTTGATCGGTTTGCTAGAGTTGTTAAGGTCAGAGTTTAGGACCTGTTTATATACATTAATGTAACAATACCATGGCTTCTGATTCCAACTTTTGGTCTGTTACATCAATAACATGAAAATTCAACAATGATGGCAGTCGTATGCAAATGCACTCTTAAGTTCCTTTGAAGACCCAGAGAAAATTTTAGATCAAGCTGTGCTTGAAATGAATGATGACTTGGTAAAGATGAGACAGGCCACAGCGCAAGTAAGCCTCATTTTATTTATTTATTTTGTTTCTTTCTTAAGTTGTCTTTTGGATCCTTTATTTCTGTTCTTGTGATCTCCTTTGTCTCACCTTTATTTTATCATTTTTAATATTCTTTTGTTCTTTTTTATCCATGATCCCATTGCTCATTTACTCAACTATAGATGCCTTTATGGTCTTAGAATCTATGTGACTTTTCGTTCTTCCTTTCCAGTGTAATTTTCTTCCCACTTTACTATACATGTTATCTTTTATCCTTTTTGAAGGTATTAGCATCTCAAAAGCGGTTGGAAAATAAGTATAAAGCTGCACAGCTGGCTTCTGAAGATTGGTAATTGATTAAGGAGTTTTTTATTTTCCTCTAGCTGCCAAATCGTGGGTATTTAAATGTCCCTTTACGTTTTGGTTTCATATAGGTACCGTAAAGCACAGTTGGCTCTTCAGAAAGGAGAAGAAGATCTTGCACGTGAAGCCCTCAAGAGGCGTAAATCTTATGCTGTAAGATGTCATCCTGCTATCAGATAGAGTTTCTCTGGGCATTCATATAAAATCATTCCATATCTACAATTTCTTACTCCTTGAAATTTGTCAAAAGAACATTAATGAATTTTTTTTCCAAGTATTTGATTTCAATAAGATGATAGGACAGCTAAAATTTGATATAGAAGTAAATTTTCCCTAGTCAAGGCGTTTGCTGAACATTCTTTTTTTTTTTTCTTTTTTGTCTTTCTAAAGGATTTGAGAAGCTGGAAATTTAAACTAACAAGATTAGCATAGTTTAGCCGTTTATCGTGGTGATTGTATTTTTAGAGTTTACCATTTCAATCTATGGAGAAGTTATGGTTTGGAGTTGCAACAAGGAAAAACAGATCAGTTTTGTTGGGCTCGGGCTTTTATGGTTCTATTACTTTTGTTCATTTTAAAGTAGAGAATATATAAAAGGATGCTGAATTTATATGGAGAAGGAAGAAGAAAAGAGAGAGAAAAGATGAGCTGATGAGTGGAAAAAAATGGCTGATATAAGAAATAAAGCCATTTAGGACATTCTCAATTGCTTTTTAATATTTTTATGGATCAAATTCTAATTTCTGGTTTGTAGGATATTTTAGGATTAGTGTTGGCATTTTGAATCTTAAGATTATAAGTTGTAGATATAAGTGGTTTTTGTTATTTTGATTTCTGTTAGCTTTGGTTTTGGAATTAAAAGCTTGAGATTTGAGGTTTTGGTGTTGACTTTTGTACTTTTATGTCTCCTTTCTGTTTCCTTCATGTCTCCCAACATAGTCTTGTTCTAACACAAACTTACAAAAAGACAAGGGGGCAGAGTATTTGGTTTATTGGCTAAGAGCTTGAAACTAACTGATGCATAGAATTTGATAAAAATGGATTCTTTTTTAGTTCTAGGACCTGTTAAATTCTAAATTCCTAAAGTGGATGGTATCTTTCTGACTGAATGGTTGATTAATCATCATTTTCCTTTTGTTGCAGGATAATGCTAATTCATTGAAAGCTCAACTTGATCAACAGCAAACCGTTGTTGATAATCTTGTCTCTAACACACGGGTATCTTTCTATTTAACTTTTTACTCTAAATTGATTGAAATATTATTTATTTAGATGGTTTGGAATTTGATTATGTCATATACTGCTTAGGTTTTGAATTCACTTTACTTAACATTTGGCATGAATTGAAATAAATGATTATTATGTCTTGGAATATGAGACTTGAAAATCTAAAGGTTAAAGATCTGTTTTCAATATATGAAACATGAAAGAGAGTTGTGTTGATCTTGGTTTTAGAATTATAGGTTAATTAGGAACCTGGAATAAGATAGGATATGGAACTGAACTATCATCTTGCTGTATATGATCCATTAGTTAGAGATAGTAAATTGTGCTGAAAACATGATGGAGCAGGTTTAGCTGTCATGTAAGTTGCTGAGTTATCAGGGAAGCTTCATGTCAGCAATGTGTTGAGGAATTTGCAGGATGTCAAGTAGCTTGAAAATTATCCAATCTATCTTGATATATATGCCTCTTAATATAATTTGTAGGTCATTTTGTTAAACTGAGACATCATTTTGCCTTAGAATTATGACCGATGAATTTGATGGAAATAAAATTGATGAAACACTTAATAAATAAATAATAGATGTAATAAGAGAACTATGTATGTAATTTTTTACCTTGGTATTTATACATTGATGGATTTGTTTGCTATTTCATTTCCTGAATTTCATTTTGTGTAGCTTTTAGAGAGTAAGATACAAGAGGCAAAGTCAAAGAAAGACACATTGAAAGCTCGGGCTCAATCTGCAAAGTAATCTCCACTATTCCCATTGTGACCTCCCTTTTTCTCTGTGTTTTATACATTGGACTTTCTGGTCATGATCACTTTGGTGTTTCTTCAGAACTGCAACAAAAGTTAATGAGATGGTTGGAAATGTCAACACAAGCAATGCTTTATCAGCTTTTGAGAAAATGGAAGAGAAAGGTGAGCTAATCTTAGGTTGGAAGCTATTTTTTTCTAAGTGAGAATTGCAAATTAATTTCTGCTTCAGCGTTAGCAAGATTAGAATTTAACTTGACAGAAAGTGTGCCTAATTAACTTTCTTGAACATATCTTAAACATTAAAGTCTTATCCAATCAAGTTATTGGGTGATTTCTTCTAGTGCACTGACACAGTATTTCCAGTTCCTGTTTAGGAAGCTGAGGTGTGAAGAAGCTCCCAAGTTGAAAAATCAATTTGCTAAGGGATGTGAGGAGTTCTGAAGTTCGGGTGTCCTTATTGGCTTACAAATGATGCTGTTTAATCAACTATAATTTTCTGAACTAAAAGTTTCATAAAAGTGGTGCTATTAATAATCATATATTATTTATATAAAGTCCTTGTTACTCAGACTTAGGTGTAAGTATCAGATAGGGTATGTGTCCGATATGAGTATATTCATCTTTTTCATCCATATAGAAGGTCCTTAGAGGGTCATATCCCCTTATTCATTTTCAAATGTGTACGAGTCAGGGGTACTTAAAAAAAGAACAGAAGAGTCAAAATACATAGTCTGAAAGCATCCTTATCATGCACCTGATGATTTGAAATCCCTCCTAAATGCAGTTCTTGATCACTCTAGATTGACCATCCCTTGCTTATATATGTATTTTTTTGACAGTTTTGGCAATGGAGTCTGAAGCAGAAGCTCTTGGGCAGTTAACCACTGATGATCTTGAAGGAAAGGTAGTAACTGCTTTATCTTTATTTGCATTCTTTGAATCTGATATGAACTTTATATGGCCAAATTTCTCTTGTTGATATATGAAATATACATCATTAATGGCAGTGGCCATCATAGGCCTGGTATTTAACAACATAATGGCTTGTTGATGGTGTGACTAATAAACGTCAATTTAGCTGTAGGTTTATGCTTGAATTTTTTTGGTGTAAACCTAGGGTATCCCCAAGCCACATTAGATTCAAGACTAATCTCTGTCAGGCCAGGAGTGTTTAGGGTAAAGTCTTCTCAACAAGTGTGCTTCCCGGGGACAGAACTTTTGCTCTCATCCTTACAGGATGAGGTTGATACCACTTCAACCAACAGTTTTTTGGTTTATGCTTGCATCTTTTTGAAATCGGGAGCTATGTTCTTTTTGTTTCTGTTGAATTTCTTCTAGGACAGGAAATAAGGAAAAGGTCCTGTAAGTTCCCTGAACTGAAAATAGATGGAAAGTCAATTTGATGTGGTAGCCATTGTTTTTGTAGTTGTGGCATGAAGGTCATGTAGTCGGGATTATTAATATTTTTATTTTAATTTCAAGATAAAAATCAGAATTATAGTCAGTTCTTAGTCAGAAAATCTGGATTGTCTTACCACCTGAAAATTTATAATAAGAATGCAAAACTACAATGTGCTGCAGCATTTGTAGAACCCTTCCGCTATGATAATATAATGTATTTTTCGATCTCATTTCAATTTGCAGTTTGCATTACTTGAGAGCACATCAGTTGATGATGATCTTGCAAAAATGAAAAGGGAACTCTCTGGTAGCTCGCAGGTATGTCTCATACTTGTTTCATGAATGGCAGGTTCTGTTTGATTATATTAGGTTCTCTCACATACATAACTTCCCTGCCTATACTAGGCTTTTAAAATTAAATTACGTTAACAATATATTGAGCTCCATCTGGATGTTGGGTGATGAACTGAATTCAGACCTGACTGACCAGAAAACTAAAGGAAAAAATAAATAAAATAAAATAAAATGAATCAGAATTGACTGAACATGCAGGATCTTTTTGTGCATATTTTTTCCCCTTTCCCTAGTCTGTTTTGGCAACTAGAGTAGTACTTTGAGGAGGAAAAAAATTCCCCACAGTCGGTCAAAACCTCATGGTTATTACTTATTTCTGAAGCTGTAAGCCAAAGGTACAGTGTCTTGAATTTCAACCTTATGGAAGTTTTTAATTCTCTTTTGGCCTCTTATTTTGACTAACAGAAAGGAGAGCTTCCACCTGGAAGAGCTGTTTCTGCTAGCACAAATACAGCATTTCCTTATCGAGATTCTGAGATTGAGATGGAGCTCAATGAACTGAGGCGAAAGGCAAAGGACTTCTAAGTTCCTGATCTGGATACTCAAATGATGGTATTTTTATTTCATGAACAAACCAAAACAGTTTTATCATATTGAGCTAGAATCCAAACAGATCATTTGTATAGCTGTAGTCCAAGATCAATGAACTATAACCAGTTTTGGATGGTTATGTACATACTTTTTATGTATTTATCATTGTCATGTTGCCCTTATAACCTACTGCGCACCAGCGGCAACGACCCATGTTTTTGGACCATTTATTCAATAGCTTGCTAATGTACAATACTACAAATAGTCCATGGCAATTTAGCATTTTAATCTGTTTTGCATACCTTATTGGCGACAAACAGAATACTTTATATATACATATAGAGTCAATTACAGGCGGCATGCAAGGACTGAGTCACGATTCCCTGGCCCTTGTTAGGTACTTTTCTCTGTCTCTTCCGAAGGATTTTAGTATACCCGATTATGTGAATATTGTATTGAAATTCCCTTCTTTGGTCGACATGGAACTGTTCTACTTCTATGGGAGCCTTAAAGACACTGTAGAAATTGCTTACCAAGTTGAAGGAGGAGACGTGTCAAAACTTCAAGTAGAGGGAGACTATAAATTGCGGTCATTGAACGAAAAATGAGGTGCCATCACAATACCTTCGCTGTTAAGAGCAAGAATTTCGGTCTTATTTGCAAAGTCATTCCATTCAAATTAAGCAAAGTACTTGAAATTTTCAAAACTTTGCACTTGATTAATTTTGAATAAAGAAAAAACATCGTAATAATAACGAACAATTTGCAAATAAAAGTAATCTAAAATGACAAAACCCAACTTTCTACTTTATGGAGAAATGACAAAAACCAGCTTTCTACCTTATGGAAAAGGGAAGGTTAAATTTTGCTATTAGTCCCTGTATTTTATAAAAGTTGTGTATTTAATCCTTTTACTTTAATTTGATAATTTTTAGTCCTTATACTTTTCAAATTTTAAAATTTCAATCCCTACCAAATGATAGTTGTTAAACTCTCTATGTTAAGTTATGCTATTAGAAAATCGATATCGCAAACATATTATCATATGTGTAATGCCTTGTTATTTTTACATATTATTCACTAAAATTTAGTTAATGGATTAACAATTATA
>NW_026440868.1:0-8197 GCF_025698485.1 Gossypium arboreum | reverse complement strand
ATTTTGCCAAGAAGATGAGAAAGGATGAACAAATTTTTCTTTTTCTTTCCTTAGGACATTCGCCAGAGGGAAGAATGAACACTTTTTTTTTTTTTTCATACTTTATTTTATCATTCCTAACATCATCCATTAGTAAAATATGTTGGGAACATGTTTCTTGCCCATAATTTGTCATGGCCGCCATCCACCTTAGGGAATGGGATAATTGACATGCAACTCCATTTATTTCACTTCATGCATTATTAGGCCACTTAAAATACACCTTTCACATTTTCAAGTCCCAAAGACATGGGTCCTTTCTTATAAATTTGCACCTAATTAATAAAAATCGAGACACTAAATATTTACGATACCAATTCCACATACAATAAGCACGGAATATAACACTTAATTATTCTGCATTTTCGGGTCCCAAACCACTCTCCGACTAGGGTCACATTAGGTGTCACAACTTCCCCACTTAATAGATTTTCGCCCCAAAAGCTTACCGTAAATAGGTTCGGATATCGCCTCTCATAGAGTTCTCGGTCTCCCAAGTAGCTTCTTCTATCTCGGCTTGAGCCATAACACTTTCACTAGTGGAACCCGCTTGTTTCGCAACTCTTTCACTTCTCGTGATAGGATACGAATCGTTCTTCCTCATAACTCATATTAGCTTGAATTTCAATTTCATGGACTAATCACGCTGATGGATCGGATCTATACGTCAAGCATTGAAACGTGGAAGACATCGTGAACCTTTTGAGTTCGGGGCAAAATCAAACGATATGCCATCGGACCGACTTCCCTGATATCTCATATGGCCCAATGAACCTCGGCTCAACTTGCCCTTACACCAACTCGAGTATCTTTTTCCAAGGCGATACCTTGAGAAACACTTTATCACCCACCGATACTGATATCCTTACGCTTCATATCCGCGCATTTATTCTCGACGATCGAAGGCTATCTTCAGACTTTCACGGATTACTTTCACTTTCGCTCAGATCCCTAATCAAATCCACCCAAAATCTTGCTTTCACCAAGCTCACCAAAACAATGGTGTACGCATTTACGCCTGCAAAAGCCCTCGTAGGGTGCCATCTTAATACTTGATTGAAAGTCGTTGTTGTGTTTAATTCAATCAAGGCAAATACCGCTCCCATGAACCACTAAACTCGAGGACGCAACATCTTAACATATCCTCAAGTATCTCAATTATCCGCCGGATTGACCATCGGTTGGGGGTGAAAGGGTGCGAAATGCAACTTGGTACCCAAAGCTTCTTGCAACTTTTTCCAAAATCGCGAGGTAAATCTCGGATCTCTATCCACACGATGGAAATAGGCACCGTAATCTCACAACCGAGAAACGATAATTCCGCTTAATTTGTCCATTGAAAATCCAGACGACGGGGACAAAGTGGGCCGATTTAGTCAATCGATCTACCACGACCCAAACCCGATCCTTCTTACTTGGCGACAATGGCTCCGGACAAAGTCCATTGTGACTCGATCCCATTTCCACTCGGTATCGTGATTAAAGTAATCTCAAGGCACCGATGTTCCGCTTTCACTTGTTGACATATTAAACATCTCAAACAAAGTCGAGATGTTCGCTCATACCATGCCACCAAAACCGCCTTTCAAATCATTGTACATCTTCAGATTCCGGGTGGATTGCCATTCGCTACAATGGGCTTCATTCGAATTATCAAATGAGTTCCAATTTTTGGGACACAACGATTTTTGAACCTCAAACAATCGCATCGCCGATTTGAAACCCGAGTCCTTGTTCGAACACACGCACTGCTTTTGCAACCAACTCGCCGCACTTTCCGAGCTTCTCAATTTGGTGTGTCAATAATGGTTTGGCTTTCAATTCAGCCACTAACACACCGCGGATCGCATGCATAAGTGCACATTCATCGCCAGAAGTGAATAACGATTTACGACTCAAGGCATCCGCAACCACATTCGCTTTCCCGTGATAGTCAATGATCGCCATAATCCTTTAACATTTCGCCAACGCCTTTGTCGCAGATTTAAGTCTCTTTGGGTCATCAAATATTTGAGACTTTTGTGATCCGAGTATACATGGCACCTTTCACCAAATAAGTAATGTCTCCAAATCTTTAAGGTGAATACGATGGCGGCCAATTCGAGATCATGAGTCGGATAATTTTTCTCATGTGGCTTTAATTGCCTCAACGATAGGCCACAACTCGACCTTCTTGCATTAATACGCAACCTAACCCAAGTAGAGAGGGCCGCTATAAATGACAAACTCCTTGTCGGACTCGGTTGCACTAGAATTGGGGCTTCATCAAATAAGTTTTCATTGATCAAACTTTTTTAGCATTTCTCCTCATTCAACTTAACGCCCTTTTGGAGAGTCAATCGTGGCTATCGTTGAGAAGCCTTTACAAATCGTGAATAACCTAAGAAGCCCCAAAAAGCTCAACCTCGAATATTTCTTGAGGCTTCCAATTAAGTATGGCTGAAATTTTATTCGGCCGACTCAATACCCGGCAGATACCACATGACCCAAGAAGCTAACCCTCTTAACCGTAACTCACACTTGTTTAACTTAGCATATAATTGCTTATCCCGTAAAATTTGCAAAGACTAACCGAGTGCTCAAGATGTTCGGTCTCATTTCTTAAATAGACCAAGATGTCATCAATGAACACCTACTAATCGATCCAAATATGGTCTAAAGATCCGATTCATTAAATCCATAAATACCGAGGGTATTAGTGAGCCCAAACGGCATCACTAGGAACTCATAGTGACCATATCTCGCTCAAGGCGCCTTGGGCACGTCCCAATCTCGGATTCGCAATTGATAGTAGCCCGATCTCAAATCTATTTTCGAGAACACCGAGGTTCCCTTCAGCTTGATCGAACAAGTCATCAATACGCGGCACGGATATTTGTTCTTT
This sequence comes from Gossypium arboreum, assembly GCF_025698485.1. Taxonomy (NCBI): domain Eukaryota; kingdom Viridiplantae; phylum Streptophyta; class Magnoliopsida; order Malvales; family Malvaceae; genus Gossypium; species Gossypium arboreum. The sequence goes on along the minus strand of NW_026440868.1, from coordinate 5,274 downwards.
ATCGCTCTTTATTGTCGACGATAGTCGATGCACAAATGATGGTTCCATCCTTCTTCTTCACACAACACCGGCGACCCAAGGCGAAAAAACTGGCGAGCAAAACCTCTATCCACCAATTTTTGAACCGAAGCTTAACCCTTTAATTCTGGTGCCATACGATACGGAGCTATCGAAATTGGAGTGGTACCAGTACCAATTGATGCCAAATTCTATTTCCCTAATGTGGTAAACCCGCAATTCTTCGGGAAAACATCCGTATTCACAAACCACGCACAGATTCGGTCTTCTCTCGATTCCTTGTCATCGAAAGCACGACGCAAGGTACGCTCCACCCTTTTCAATATTTCGGGCCAACATCCGATATTACAAATTGGCAACCCCTTTAAGTCCGAGACTCAACCCAATTATTTTATTATTCCAAGACTCAAATCGATAGTCTTGCTCTTGCAATTTACAACCGGATCGCATGGTCAACCAATCCAAACCAAGAATAACATCGAACTCATCGAACGCAAAACCATCAAGTCCGCCGAAAACAAGAACCCTAACACTAGGGGACTTTTTTGCACACTTTGTTGACAAGCACGTAATGACCCAAGGGTTTGACACCAATTACAAACTCAAGAGACTCAATGGGCAAAGTCTTACGGATGCTAAGGTTTCACATATATATGAATGAGTAGAACCAGGTCAATCAAAGTAATCACATTTGTATTGAAAAGAGTGAAAGTATGTAATAACATCCGGAGAGGCAAGATCTCAGGCACAGATGGCATAAGTCCTAGCAGAGCACGAGCCTCGATCCGATGGTAGCATCTCTAGATCCTCTCCGACCGCCACCGACATTGCCCATATTTCTAGGTGGCCTACCTCGAAAGTGGTAGCACCCGGTTTGCACTCTAACTTACATTCTGCTCATGCATCCTCGCAATCCTCCATAAAGTGGTCGGCCGATCCACACTTATAGCGTGAGCGATCACGAAACCAACAGCCCCGAATGCCATTTGCCACAATGTGGACATCCGCCTCTCTCTCGATCATTTCCACCACGCATGATCGAGGTGACTCGTGGTCACAGGGGTCGATCGCCCTCGTCTAGAAAAGCCCGAACGCTCTAGACCGCTCGTGATCATCTCGAAATCTCTTTGATGCTTGTTGAAGAGACTTTCCCGAGGACCTCTTTCGGAATTCTCCAGCTCCCACATCAGCTTTTTGTTTCTCCTTTCTAAGCTCTTCGGCTTTACAAGCTCGCTCAACAAGTACTACGAACTCGTACCTCGAGAATGCCAACAAACATCCTTATATCATCATTCAGCCCATCCTCGGCGCCACATAATAGCCGACGAAATGCATTCTCCAGCACGGCTAAGCCTCACAAACTTTCGCTCGTAGTCGTAAGACATAGAACCTTGCTTAAGATCAAGAAATTCCTCTCGCTTTGGTCGATGAATCTGATCGATATACTTTTTCTAACTCGGTTTGAAAGAATTCCCAAGTCACTTGCTCTCTAGGCACCACGAAGTCGAGTACTCCACCCAATAGTAGGCGGACTCCGAGCAAGGAGATGGTACACTTTAAGCACTCATCGTGTACAGGATAGCTCATCAAGCACCGATAGTGTTATCTAACCAAAATTCAGCTCGCTTCGCATCATCATCATCCGTAGCCTTAAATTCAGTGGCCCCATGTTTTCAATCCTATCGACTGGGGCTTACTTGACCTTATTTGGTCAGTCACCGGAGGTATTGTAGGTGCGGGGTTGCATTTGTCGGAATGGAGGTTGTGGAAGTACGTTGGTTCGAATGTATTGATTAAACCATTCGCTCATCACACTATAAAAGGCTTGCCTAGCCTCGTCATTAGGATTGCTGGCCATAGGTTGAGAGTCCGCCCTGCCCTTGCGCGGAGCAGCGCCACACTCTCCACATCATCAGCTATCGCCGTTGGGATCGGATCCATTGCTATAAACAAACACAAAGTCAAATTGTCGAAATCACCACACTATCGATTCATCATTTAATGGCATGTATAGCTAGACCTCAAACACATCACGGTAGTCCTAGAATCGACTAAACCGTGGCTCTCGATACTCAATAAAATTGTAACACCGAACCCGAGACCATCGCCGTGTTCGGACACGAGGGTTACAAGCAAGTTCACTTGTTTTGCCCATCCATTTGACATTTTCAGTCAGGCTGGAAAACTGTGTCACTGTCGCCTTTAAAATCATATCTCGAGTTTTAAAACTCGGAAACTGGTTTCAGAATTTTCCTGAATTTAGACTCATATATCCATCCATGTATTTATTTCTAGAATTTTTGGTTGGGCCAATTGGTACAGTTTATTAGTTAAATTCACCCATGTTACAGGGATCGACTGCTCTGACCTTCGTGCGGTATAACTTGAATATCTCTCTGTACAGGGCCTTAATGTTGGTGTCGTTTGTTTCTAATGAAACTAGACTCAAAATGCAATCTGTACATATAAGTTATGTCTCCTAATTCTTTTTGGATAATTTATAGTAATTTTAAAGTTTCGACAGGGAACCCAGAAACCGTTCTGGCCCTGTCTCACAATAGCTTTAATATCTCTTAACATGTAACTCCTATGACCATTTCGTTTCTTCCATATAAAAAAAGACTCATCAAGGTTCATTTACATAGCTTTTTCACTATTTAATTCCATTCCTACGAATTTTGGTGATTTTTCACATTCACGTCACTGCAGCTGGCAGCATCTGTTTTTAAGGTAGGTCTTACCTATTTGGTAGTCTCCATGAACCAACTAGTCTTGCCATACATAGGTTCATATATGATCATTTTAACCATGCCAATGGCTGATCATATGACCAACATTCCCATTTCCAAGCCATAGCCACATCATGACACCAAATATATACATACAAACCACAATTAGTCTAAGTTCATGCTTCCTTTTTCGAGCCATTTTCGCATGGCCGCATATATATACATCACAACATATTTAACCAACAAGGGGTAGTCCTATACATGCCATTTCAAGTTCAACCAAAAATTTATACCAAAATGGAGGCTTGATAGTGTGGATGACTTCGACTTCAACGATCCCAAATCCGATTGCTTCGAGCGAAATCTAGAAAACTGAGAGCCAAAGCAACGGGGTAAGCATTTTTATGCTTAGTAAGTCTCAAGGAATATAATCAACTCTAATTACAGCAATACATTCACATAGCCAAATGCATCATTTCATTAATACACATTCTTACTTCACACTTCATCATTATATAATTTCACAAAGTATCAATCAATTCAATAACTGAAATTCATTAGTCGATTGAGCGAATGTTGCTCAAACATGTCGACTTTCCAATGTACATATAACGCATCTTATCCTTTGGGCTTTTCGAGTGTACTAATTGAATTCATTACAGCAACCAACACTCACCTCCAGCCCAAGATTCTTCGAATATAACCGGATATAATCACGCAAAATGCCTTCGGCCTTAGCCCGATAGAATAACTCGCACGAATGCCTTTGGGTCTAAGCCCTGATATAGCCACTAGCACAATTGCCTTCGGTCTTAACCCGGATATAATTCCAGCATAATTGTCTTCTGGCTTAGCCCGGATATTATTCAATTTCTCATGTACACATACATCAATAATCATTGGACATACATATTTCATTTTCGTTACTAAGGCTCAAACGCACATATATTCACAAGCATATTCGCCTTCGGACTTAGCCCGTATCATTCAATTTCTCATACACACATAAATCAATAATCATACACATCCATACTTCATCTCACATAATTCAAGTAAGGTCACTTCTTGAGGACTTACCTCGGATGTTGTCGAACGGCTTTTTGGCTATTCGATCACCTTTTCCTTCCCCTTGTCCAATTGTGGCCCTCTTAGCTCTTGAGCTAATTCAAACAAATTCAATTTATTAAAACCTCATTGTGCTTGCTTATGGCCGAATATGACAAGGAGTTTTAAATGGTCATATGGCCACTCTTTAGCTTGAATACACAATGGTCATGCACATTTTATACTACATCAAGCAATTCAATACAATTTATTTGAGCATCAAGGAAAAGCTAAGGCCTTCAATAGGCTACCCAAGGCCGAATATTCATGTACATGTTGAGGTCAATTTTGCACTTAATACCTCACAAAAACAGCATGCATTTTACTAGTTAATGCTTTGCACATTGTGGCCCAAAACTTATAATATAGCATCAAGCACTTATATGTGTGTAGGTAATTGTGCTTGCAATTTCACAAGCATTATTGCACATCTTCTTCTTTAAACCAATATATTCATCACTTACTTCATAGCCAAAACATCATGTGCAAACATATATATACAATATGAGCATGGCCGAATTTCAAGATGTCCATAGCCATCCAAAAATACAAATTTTAACTAACATGCAAGAAGCATGAACCATGTTCATAAATGCATCATGGCCGAATATGAAAATCATGCTCCATTCAACTTTAATCATGGTTAAACACAAAAAGAAAACTCAAAATCTTACTAAAGAGTAGACAATCCATCATTGCATGCATCATCATCAAGCTTCACACTTAGCATGCAATGGCTTTATCACCATAACAACTTTGGCCAAATACCATTTCCATGGCATAACAAGGATTTGAGCCATGGCTAACATGCACATCAAATTAGTAACCAAACCATGCATGAAACTCCCAACACAACCTCATACATACCTTAATCTTGATGTAAACTTAGCCAAATCTCCTTCTAGGTCTCTTCCAACCCAAGCATGAAGCAAAAATCCTCCCCTTTTCCCTTAGTATTTTCGCCAAGAAGATGAGAAAGGATGAACAAATTTTTCTTTTCTTTCCTTAGGACATTCGCCAAGCCTATGGAGAAGAATGAACACTTTTTTTTTTCATACTCTTATTTTATCATTCCTAACATCATCCATTAGTAAAACATGTTGGGAACATGTTTCCCTTGCCCATAATTTGTCATGGCCGCCATCCACCTTAGGGAATGGGATAATTGACATGCAACTCCATTTATTTCACTTCATGCATTATTAGGCCACTTAAAATACACCTATCACATTTTCAAGTCCCAAAGACATGGGTCCTTTCTTATAAATTTGCACCTAATTAATAAAAATCGAGACACTAAATATTTACGCATACCAATTCCACATACAATAAGCACGGAATATAACACTTAATTATTCTTATGACTGCTCTGTGGTCCCGAAACCACTCTCGACTAGGGTCACATTAGGTGTCACAACTCTCC
>NW_026440867.1:0-8524 GCF_025698485.1 Gossypium arboreum | reverse complement strand
GTTGGGACCATGCACGTGGATTGTAAATTGCAAGAGCAAGACTATCGATTTGAGGGCGCGAATAATGAAATAATTCGTTGAGTCCACCCGGACTTAAAGGGTTGCCACCGAAATATCGGGTTGGCCGAAATATGTAAGAAAAGGGTGGGGTACCTTGCGACGGTCGGGACAAGGAATCAGAAAAACCGAATTGGCCCGGGTTTGTGAATACCGGATGTTTTCCAAGAATTGCCGGGTTTACCAGCCGGAAATAGAATTTGGCATCGAATTGGTACCGTACCACTCAATTTTGATATCCTGATCGTATGGCACCAACTAATTAAAGGAGTTGAAAGCTCGGCAAGAATTGGTGGATGAGGTTTTGTTTCCCGAAGTTTTTCGCCGGGTGCGCCTTTGTTGTTCGTGAAGAAGAAGGATGGAACCATGCGATCGTAGATCGACTATCGCCACTTAATAAAGCGAATAAAGAACAAATATCCGCACGATTGATGACTTGTTCGATCAATCAAGGGAGCCTCTGTTCTCGAAAATAGATTTGAGATCGGCTATTATCAATTGCGAATCCGAGATTCGGACGTGCCCAAGACCGCCTTCGTAATCAGATATGGTCACTATGAGTTCCTAGTGATGCCGTTGGGCTCACTAATGCCTCGGTATTTATGGATTTAATGAATAGGAGCTTTAGACCATATTTGGATCGATTCGTAGTCGTGTTCATTGATGACATCTTGGTCTATTCAAGAAATGAGACCGAATATTTAACACCGGTTAGTGCCAAATTTTACGGACAAGCAATTATATGCTAAGTTCAAGGGTGAGTTCGTTAAGAGAGGTTAGCTTGGGTCATGGTATTCAGACGGGTATTCGAGTCGATTCAATAAAATTTTAGCCATACTTAATTGGAAGCCTCCAGAAATATTATTGAGGTTCTGAGTTGGGCTTGCTTGATTACCGACGATTTGTAAAAGGCTTTCAACGATAGCCACGCCGATGACGGTACTCCAAAAGGACGTTAAGTTCGAATGGACGGAGAAATGCCAAAAAGTTTCGATCAATGAAAACTTATTTGATGGCCACCTAGTGCAACCCGAGTCCCAAAGAGTTTGTCATCTATACAGGCCTCTCTACTTGGGTTAGTTGGACATGCAAGAAGGTCGAGTTGTTGCGCCGAGGCAATTAAAGCCACATGAGAAAAATTATCCACTCATGATCTCGAATTGGCCATCGATTCGCTTTTAAAGATTTGGCGACATTACTTATTTGGTGAAAGGTGCCATGTATACTCGGATCACAAAAGTCTCAAATATTTGATGACCCAAAGAGACTTAAATCATGGAAAGACGCTGGTTCGAGCAAAGGATTATGAGCTGATCATTGACTATCACCCGGAAAGGCGAATTGGTTATGGATGCCTTGAGTCGTAAATCGTTATTCACTTTACGAAGTGAATGTGCACTTATCCGTCCGATCCGACAAAGGTGTTAGTGGTCAATTGAAAGCCAAACCATTATTGACACACCAAATTCGAGAGTCGTAAAGTCGACGACGAGTTGGTTGCAAAACGGGCTGCATGTGTTCAACAAGGACTCGGAGTTTCAAATCGACGATGACGATTGTTTGAGGTTCAAAAGTCGTCAGGTGTCCCAAAGAATTAACTCATTTCGATAACTCAATGAAGCCCATTGTAGCCAATGGCAATCCACCCGGGAGTAACAAGATGTACAATGAATTGAAACGCCTTTTGGTGGCATGGAAAAGCGAGACATCTCCACTTTGTTTCGAGATGTCTAATATGTCAACAAGTGAAAGGGAACATCGTGCCTTGATTACTTCACCAATCACGATACCCGAGTGGAAATGGGATCGAGTCACAATGGACTTTGTATCCGGACCGCCATTGTCGCAAGTAAGAAGGAGCTTTGGGTCGTGGATCGATTGACTGTCCCCACTTTGTCCCCGGACGACGGATTTTTCAATGGACAAATTAGAATTTACGCTTTCTGACAGAATTACACGGTGCCTATTTCTATCGTGGTTTGAAGAGATCCGAATTTACCCGCGATTTTGGAAAAGTTGCAAGAAGCTTTGGGTACCGTTGCACAACCGCCACCCCCAAACCGATGGTCAATCCGAGCGGATAATTCGATACTTGAGGATATGTTAAATGTTGCGCCTCGAAGTTTAGTGGTTCATGGGAATATTTGCCCGGATTGAATTCGCAAACAACAAATTTTCAATCAAGTATTAAGATGGCACCCTACGAGGCCTTAGACTCGAAATGCCGACGCCATTGTTTTGACCGATGGGAAAGCAAGATTTTCGGGTGGATTTGACTAGGAATGTAAGAAAGTGAAAGTAATCCTGAAAGTCCAAGATAGCCTCCGATCCCAAAAGTCGACGCGATCCGCGAAGGATATCGGTATCGTGGGTGATAAAGTGTTTCGGTATCGCGGAAAAAGATACCTTTCCGGGCAAGTTGGCCCGAGGTTCATTGGACCATATGAGATATCAGGAAGTGGTCCAAAGGGCATATCGCTTGATTTTTGCCCCTCAACTCAAAAGGTTCACGGTCTTTCACGTTATGCTTCACGCTATAGATCCGATCCATCGGACGTGATTAGTCCATCGAAATTGAAATTCAAGCTAATATGAGTTATGAGGAAGAACCGATTCGATCCTATCACGGAAGTGAAAGAGTTTAAACAAGCGTTCCGCTTAGTGAAAGTGTTAGGCTCAAACTAGAAGAAGCTACTTGGGAGACCGAGAACCTTATGAAAGAACATATCCAAACCTATTTATGTAAGATTTTCGGGACAAAATTTCTTAAGGGGGAGAGTTGAAAATTTCAAAATTGACCCTAGCCAATGTGGTTTGGACTAAAACCGAGGCATAAAAATAATTAAAATTTATTTTGATGCCTATGATATGTGTTAAATTGTGTATGACATTTTGATGTTTCAATTTAGAATTATAAATGTGAATTTCACTAGAAAGGACCTAGTAAAACTTGAAAGTATGATGGGGAAATGTAGATAGTTGAGCATGCATGCAAAAATGGGATTTGATGTCAAATTTCCCCAAGGATGGTATAAGGGCCAGCAAGGGAAAGGGCAAGGAAGACATGTTATGACATGTTTTGTTAATGCATGATGTGATAAATGATAAAAAATTAAGCATGTATGAAGAGAAACAAAAATCAAAATTTCTCATCCTTCCCCTTTTGGGAGGAAAAGAAGAAAGAAAAAATTTTGTTCACCTATTTTTTCTTTGGCCAAAATACTAAGGAAGAAGGAAGGATTTTTGCTTCATTTTCTTTGTTTAGAAGAGATCTAGAAGGAAATTTGGCTAAACTTGCAACAAGAGTAAGGTATGTATGAGGTTGTGTTGGGAGTTTCATGCATGTTTTGGTTGCTAATTTGATGTGCATGTTAGCATGGCTCAAATCTTTGTTATGCCTGGAAATGGCATTTGGCCAAAGTTGTTATGGGATAAAGCCATTGCATGCTAAGTGTGAAGCTTGATGATGATGCATGCAATGATGGATTGTCTACTCATGAGTAAGATTTGAGCTTTCTTTTTGTTTTATCATGATTGAAGTTGAAAAGGAGCATGATTGTCATATTCGCCATGATGCATTCTTGAGCATGATTCATGCTTCTTGCATGTTAGTTAAAATTTGTGTTTTGGATGGCTATGGACACCTTGAAATTGCCATGCTCATATATGCAATATATGATTGCACATTATGTTTTGCTATGAACTAAGGATGAATATATTGGTTTAAAGAAGAAGATGGAAGAATGTTGTGAAATTGCAAATAATTCAGCCTAGCACACATATAAGTGCTTGATGCTATATTATAAGTTTTGGGCCACAATGTGCAAAGCATTAATTAGTAAATTGCATGCTGTTTTTGTGAGGTATTAATGCAAAATTGACCTCAACATGTACATGAATATTTGGCCTTGGTAGCCTATTGAAGGCCTTAGCATTTTTGATGCTCTAATAAATTGTATTGAATTGCTTGATGTAGTATAAATGTGCATGACCATTGTGTATTCAAGAAAGGGTGGCTATATGACCATTTAAACTCCTTGTCATATTCGCCAAGCTAGCACAATGAGGTTTTAATAAATTGAATTTGTTTGAATTAGCTCAAGAGCTTAGAGGGCCACAATTGGACAAGGAAGGAGAAAGTGATCAATAGCAAAAAGCCGTCGACAACATCCGAGGTAAGTCCTCAAGAAGTGACCCTACTTGAATTATGTGAAATAAAGTATGGATGTGTATTGATTATTGATTTGTATGCATGAGTATTTGAATTCTACCCGCTAAGTCCCAAGGCTAATATGTTTGTGACTATAATTGCGCTTGAGCCTTAGTAACAAAATGAATTATGTATGTCCAATGATAATTGATGTATGTGTTCATGGAAATTGAATGATATCCGCAAACTCAAGACAATTATGTTGGAAATTATATCCGGTTAAGACCCAAGGCAATTGTGAGTGGCTACATCCTGCTAAGACCAAGGCATTCGGAGACATTCTATCCGGCTAAGACCAAGGCATTTGTGCACATGGTTATATCCGTTATGTTCAAGAATCTTGGGCTGGAGGTGAGTGTTGGTTGCTGTAATAAATTCAATGAGTACACTCAAAAAGCCCAAAGAATGAGGTAAGCTTATATGTGCATTGAAAGTCGACATGGTTGAGCAACATTCCTCAATCGACTAATGAACTTCAGTTATTGAATTGATTGATACTTTGTGAAATTATATAATGATGAAGTGTGAAGTAAGAATGTATTAATGAAATGATGCATTTGGTTATGTGAATGTATTGCTGTAATTAGAGTTGATTATATTCCTTGAGACTTACTAAGCATAAAATGCTTACCCCTGCTGTTTTGGCTCTCGCTTCTAGATTTCGTCAAGCAATCGGATTTGGGATTGTTGAAGTCAAGTCATCCACACTATCAAGCTCCATTTTGGTATAAATTTTGGTTGAACTTGAGATGGCATGTATAGGACTACCCCTTGTTTGTTAAATATGTTGTGATGTAGTATGTACTCCATGTGAAAATGGCTCTAAAAGGGAAAACATGAACTTAGAATAATTGTGGTTTGTATGTATATATTTGGTGTCATGATGGGCTATGGCTTGAAATGGGAATGTTGGTCATATGATCAGCCATTGGCATGGTTAAAATGATCATATATGAACCTATGTATGGCAAGACTAGTTGGTTCATGGAGACTACCAAATAGGTAAGACCTACCTTAAAACAGATGCTGCCAGCTGCAGTGACGTGAATGTGAAAATCACCAAAATTGTAGGAATGGAATTAAATAGTGAATAAGCTATGTAAATGAACCTTGATGAGTCTATTTTCATGGAAGAAACGAAATGGTCATAGAGTTACATGTTAAGAGATATTAAAGTTATTGTGAGACAGGGCCAGAACAGTTTCTGGGTTCCCTGTCGCAACTTTAAAAATTTACTATAAATTATCCAAAAATAATTAGGAGACATACCTTATATGTACAGATTCCATTTTGAGTCTAGTTTCATTAGGAACAAACGACACCAGCATTAAAGCCCTGTACAGAGAGATATTCAAGTTATACCGCGCGAAGGTCAGAGCAGTCGATCCCTGTAACATGGGTGACTTTAACTAATAAACTGTACCAATTGGCCCGACCAAAAATTCTAGAAATAAATCCAAGGATGGATATATGAGTCTAAATTCAGGGAAAATTTACGAAACCAGTTTCCGAGTTTTGAAACTCGAGATATGATTTTAAGGCGACAGTGACGCAGTTTTCCAGCCTGACTGGAAATGTCAAATTGTGGGCAAAACATGTGAACTTGGCTTGTTAACCCTCGTGTCCGGCAATCCGATGGTCTCGGTTTGGGTGTTACAATTTTATTGGTATCGAGCCACGGTTTAGTCGATTCTAGGACTACCGTGATGTGTTTGGGGTCTAGCTATACATGCCATTAAATGATGAATCGATGTGATGATTTCTTCGAACATTTGTGTTTGTTTGTAGCAATGGATCCCGATCCCAACCGAAAGCGATAGTCGATGATGTGGAGAGGTGACGCCTGCCCTGCCAAGAAGGGACAAAGGCGGACTTCAACCTATGGCCAGCAATCCTAATGACGAGGCTAGGCAAGTTTTATAGTGTGATGAACTAATGGTTTAATCAATACATTCGAATCAACACTACTGCTCCACAACCTCATTGTGACCTCTAAATTGACCCTAGCCTGGAAAGTGGTTTCGGACCACTAAACCGAAATCATAAAATAATTAATTGTTATATTCTATGCTTACTATATGTGTGCATGCATATGGGAAGTTTCATTCTCTAATTTTACCAATTTTGTGAGAAATTATTAAATAGGGATCAATGTGAAACATGGTGAAATATGATAGCTAATTTTAAATGGCTTATTAGTGCATGTTAACACAAAGGTGGAGTTGCATGTCAAATAACCCATTTCTTAAGGTTAGTGGCCTACCATGACATGATGATGGCAAAGAAAACATGTCCTAGACATGTTGGCCTAGTGCATTATGGAAGGAAAAAGAAATGAAAAAAAGAAGGGAAAATGATGAAGAAAATGTGTATGGATACTCTTGTGCCGTGACAAACAAAAGAAAAAAAAGGAAGAAAATTGGTTGTTCATCCTTCCTCATTTTTGTTACAATTGCCATGACTTGAAAAGATGAAGGAATAGGGAAATCTCCCAAAGCAAATCGGCATTCTTCTTTAGCTAGCAAGAGGGTGATGAAAACAAAGCTTGAACTTAAGCTCTTCCGAATGTAAAGAGGAAGAGGGAGAAAGACTTTCTTATGGAAGGAGAAGAAAGGTTAGTGAAAAGTGTTAGATTTGTTTTGAAATTCAAGCTTGTTTTAGGTTAATCATCTTGCTTCTTACTTAACCCAAGCCAAAAGAATCTTGAAATCTTGATGGAGGTATGGTACATTCGCTTATGGTTAATGGGAGAATAATTTGATTTTAGCCTTTAAACCTTGAGGAAGAAATTGTTGTTGCAAGAAGTTGAGCTTATTGATAGTATAAATTTCTAATGCACCTAAGGTAATAAACATGTAGTGGTTTAATGCCTTGAACAAGTGTCGTTAGATGTTCTAAGATTGTCTAAATTAGATGTTTAATCATCTAAGGGTTCGCATGGTGCATTCTTGAGAAGAGTTTGATTTGAAATCATGAGATCTTGTTGACTTGTGTTTGTTGTAATCGCCATGGGCATGGGTGTTTGCTAATCCGGTTTTGTTGCATAGGTGTTAAATAATTCATTGGGAATTTGATGAATAAGTAGCAATAAATTAAGATGAGATTGAGTAAATTTTAGCTTAGTTGGTTAAGTATTCTGAATAATCATAATAATGTATATGAAGTCGATGTTTGTGTTTGATGGAGAGGTGAATTGTTTGATTTATTCCGAGCAAAGGGGACCAAACGGACAAAGGAAAGGAGAAAGCAAACGAGTAGCCTAATTGGAACCGTTCTACCCTACATAATGTAAGTCATTAACATATATTTGGTGTTGATGTAAATGACCATAATATATACGCAATTGTGTTTAAATGAGTTGATGTGTAAATGAAAATGTATGTGTATGGAATGATGCCATTGTTGAATGTATAAAGGCAAGAAATGCATAAGGTATTGGTCTGCACTAAAAGTGGTATAAATGGACACGGTGACAAGATTGGCACTAAGTGTGCAGTTTAAAATTGTAAAGACTAAGTGTGCGAAGTTTGATTATATAGCACTAAGTGTGCGAGCTGAAAATTATATAGCACTAAGTGCGAGCTGAAAATGTATAGCACTAAGTGTGGGATTCACTATATGCTCTTGCATTACAATTGGCACTGAGTGCGCATTATCGAAAGTTAATCCCGACAGCGGATCGGTAAGTACTTTGAGCTCATGACGAATAGGCAATACGCTCATGCTCGGGTTGAGCTTGGTGCTTTAAATCTATGTGATGATTGCAATTGTATGATTGTGGTGTGAATGAGTTGGTGTGTAAAATGCCTCAAATATCTTATTGTATAGAATATGAAATTGGATGTATGACTTGGTATGAGATTGAACCAAAGGTCCGAGGAATTATGGTATACTTCGATATGGATGAAGTACCTAGCCTCGCTTATTGTCTGATGTTGTGAAAATTTTATTAATGGATGGTTGATGAATGCTTATGACTTACTGAAGTTATAAACTCACTCGTGTTTTCTTGTCACCCATTTTAGGTCTCTTGGACTCGATTGTTAGGTTTGGAACCGTCTGAAGTCATCACACCGCTGGAAATCTTTTGGTATTGTCTTCAGAGTTGAACTAAGGGAACATTTGGCATGTATAGGCTATTATGTTTTGTTGAATTTGGGTTGTAAACTTTAAGCCATGTGAAATGGCCTATGTGGTTGGAGTGGGATGCTAGAACCCATAGCCAAGTCTTAGAAACTTTAATTTTGATAAGGTGGC
>NW_026440866.1:0-7713 GCF_025698485.1 Gossypium arboreum | reverse complement strand
TATCCGTCCCAGAATAAATCAATACTTGAACAATTATATTTAACAAGTAGCTCACATAATTTACATATTATTTGAAATTAACCACAAAGCATACATTTCATAATGAAATTCAGCATAACACATAATTAATATCAATAACTTAAAATAACAATTATGCTACATTATTTACACATGAACTTACCTTGGTACCAAAATATAAAGATTTTGCAATTTAGTCCACAACCTTTTCTTTTCCTCGATCGACTTGAATCTCGTTTCTTGATCTATAATGCCAAATTAATCTTATTTAATACATACATTCATCAAAAAGAATTTAATTTAAACTTTGGAAAAATTACACTTTTGCCCCTAAACTTTTGCATAATTACACTTTTGCCCCTAGGCTCGGAATTAAACTTTATTCCTTATTCTTATGTTTTATAACATGCCCTTTTCCTTCGGCAACATCAAATTCTCTCTAACATATACTTGTGACTATTAGGTATTTTTGCCGATTAAGCCCTTTTACTGCTTTCACCAAAACCGAGTAGCACAAGTTGTCTAACATAATTTAAAACCTCATATTCTATCATAAAACATCAAAATACACAAATTTCATTGGGTATTTTTCCAAATATAAACCCTAGGTTGAATTATTGCTAACATAAGCTTAATCGAGCGGGATTCCAAAAACGAAAGAACATTAAAAACGGGTTGGAATCACTTACTATGGAGCGGAAGCTTGAAACAAACCCTAGCTATGGAGAACCCTTGAAATTTCGGCCTAATGAAGAAGATGGACCAAAATTGGCTTTTAATTTTGTTTTTAATTCATTTTAATAACTAAATGACCAAAATACCCTTACTCTAAACTTTCCAAAATTCCTTCCATGTCCTAATTTTTTCCATGAACCTAAAATTGGTCAAATTTATTTAAGACCTCCTCATTAATATTCCAAAACAATTTCATACTAAAACTTCTAGAATGCAAGTTTTGCAACTTATTCGATTTAGTCCCTACTTTCAATTTAAGCACTTTAGGCATAGAATTTCATCCAAAATTTTCCACAATCATGCAATCATATCATAATCATCAAAATAATTATAAAATAATTATTTCTATCTCGGATTTGTGGTCCGAAACCACTATTCCATTAGGCCCTAATTCGATATTACGTAAAGGCGGTTGAAATGCAACTTGGTACCCAAAGCCTTGCAACTTTTTCCAAAATCGAGGTAAATCGATCTATCCGAACATAGAAATAGGCACCCCAATCTCAAACGAAAACATACAACCCTAATTTGTCCATTGAAAACCGACGCGGGGGACAAAGTGCCGACTTATCAATCGATCTACCACCCAAACCGATCCTTCTTACTTCGACAATGGCCCGATAAAAGTCCATTGTGACTCGATCCCATTTCCACCGGGATCGGATTGGTAAGTAACTCAAGGCACCCGATGTTCCGCTTTCACTTGTTGACATATTAGACATCTCAAAAAAGTTGGAGATGTCTCGCCATACCATGCCACCAAACCGACGTTTCAATTCATTGTACATTTCGACCGTGGATTGCCATTCCTACAATGGGCTTCTCTGAATTATCGAAATGAGTTCAATTCGGGACACACACGACTTTTGAACCTCAAACAATCGTCATCGTC
This sequence comes from Gossypium arboreum, assembly GCF_025698485.1. Taxonomy (NCBI): domain Eukaryota; kingdom Viridiplantae; phylum Streptophyta; class Magnoliopsida; order Malvales; family Malvaceae; genus Gossypium; species Gossypium arboreum. Next base: position 6,068 of record NW_026440866.1, on the reverse strand, counting down.
GATTTGAAACTCCGAGTCCTTGTTCAACACATGCACCCGCTTTGCAACCAACTCGTTTCGACTTTCTCGAGCCTCAATTTGGTGTGTCAATAATGGTTTGGCTTTCAATTCAGCCACTAACACCCGTGGATCGGAGACAAGTGCACATTCATCGCCGAAAGTGAATAACGAACACTCAAGGCATCCCAACCAATTCGCTTTCCCGGTGATAGTCAATGATCACCATAATCCTTTAAAAATGAGCCAACGTTTTGTCGCAGAAAGTCTCTTTGGGTCATCAAATATTTGAGACTTTTGTGATCCGGATAATGGCACCTTTCACCAAATAAGTAATGTCGCCAAATCTTTAAGGCGAATACGATGGGGCCAATTCGAGATCATGAGTCGGATAATTTTTCTCATGTGGCTTTAATTGCCTCGACGAAGGCCAAACTATTCTTGCATTAATACGCAACCTAACCCAAGAGAATGCGCCACTATAAATGACAAACTTTGCCCGATTCGGGTTGCACTAGAATTGGGGTTCAACAAATAAGCCATTGATTGAAACTTTTTCGACATTTCCCGCCATTAACTTAACATCCTTTTGGAGAGCCGTCATTGGCTATCGCAGAAACCTTTACAAATCGTTTAATAATCCAAGCCCCAAAAAGCTCCTAACGTAACATTCCTTGGTGGTTTAATCGACTATGGCGAATTTTGTTGGTCCACCCGACACCCATGCGGACACCACGGCCCCAAAAGCTAACCTCTTTCAACCAAAATTCACATTTTTGAACTTTATGATAACCGCTTATCTCGTAAGATTTGCAACACTAGCCTCGGTGTTCAAAGATGCTCGCCATCTCTCGAATAGAGCAAAATGTCATCGATAAATACAACTACGAACCATCCAAGTATGGCCTAAAATTCTATTCATTAAATCCATAAACACCGAGGGCATTAGGAGCCCAAACGGCATCACCAAGAATTAGGGACCGACCTCGCTCTAAAAGCTTTTGGTATGTCCGATTTCGACCTCAACCGATAGTACCCCACCTCAAATCTATCTTTGAAAACACCGAGGCTCCCTTTAATTGATCAAACAAATCCAACGTGGCAATGGATATTTATTTTTATCGCACTTTATTGAGTTGACGATAGTCGATGCACAACCTCATGGTTCCGCCCTTCTTCTTCACAAACAATACAAAGCGCCCATGGAGAAAAACTTCGATAAACCTCTATCCCAATTCTTGCAATTGAACCTTCAATTCCTTTAATTGAATGCCATACGACATATCGAATCGGGGAGTACCCGACAACCGATTCCATTCTAACCGGTGGCAATCCCGAATCCTCGAAAAACATCCAATACTCACAAACCACGTACCGATTCGAGTTTTTCCGCCTCTTTACTTCCAAACACAACGCAAGGTATGTTTCACACCTTTTCACATACCCGAAAGAAATATTATCGGGCGCCTTTTAAATCAAAGACTCGACGACTACCTCATTATTTGCACCCTCAAATCAATGGTTTTCCTTTGGTCCACCACGATCATGTACGGTCACCAATCCATACCAAGAATAACATCAATTCATTAAATGGTAGAAGCATCGACCGAAAACGATTCTCGAATTGTTAGGGCATCTTTGCACACTTTATCAACGAGCACGTATTGACCTAAAGGGTTTGACACCGACCAAACTCAGAACTCAAAGAGTCTTAGGATGCTAAGGTTTCACATACATAGAGTGAGTAGACCGGGTCAATCAATGCAATAAAAGTATCAAAGAGAGTAAAAGTACCGGATAACGCGGGAGGGTGCCTCCTCGCCGGGATGGCATATGCTCTAGGAGTCGGGTCTCGGATCGGACAGCAAGAGGCTCCGAACCACCCCTACCCCAGATATTCTCGGGGCCTACCTCCACCGTCGTTCCACTAGGTCTTGCACCTTGCATCTTATTCCTCTCATCTAGCTGCAATCTCTAATAAAGTGGTCCTTGAACCGCATCCATAAAGCCCTATTAACAACTTACCCCAATATTCACCTAGGTGTCGCCTTCCACATTGGGGGCATTCGTTCTCTTGACGATTATTGCCCACACTAGCAAAGGGTGAGTCCGCCAATGGTCGCTCTAATGGAAATTCCGCAATGTCCCTCGATTCTGGTGTCCTCCCCGAACCTCTTTACCGAGAACGGAGCTTTACTCCGATTTTACGGTAATCTCTTTTCAAATTCAGCCTTCTTCTTCTCCTTCCCAAGTTCTTTCCCTTTTGCGGCTGTCGACTAGTGTCACGAACTCCTTTATCTCCAAAATTCCCACTAGTAACTTTAACTCTTCATTCAATCCTTCTTCAAATCTTTTGCACATCGCAAGCTCATCACCACAATCCCGAGCATACCGACTAAGTCTTAAACTCATGTTCATTCGATCCGCATCCCATTTTGCTTGAGTTCCAAGAATTTTACGCTTCGATCGATGAACCGTTGACTAATGTATTTTTCTTGATTGGAAGAAATCCCGTAACTCGTCATTTGGGACTATGGAAATTAAAGTCCTCCACCAATAGTAATGAGTCTCGAAAAGGATATAGCACACTTAAGACATTCCGGGTGTGCATGAAGTCATCTAACACTCTAATGGTGTTATCGAGCGAACTCCCTTTTCGGATCATCAAGAACTATGGCCTTGAACCTCGCCCCACGCTTCCTAATCAAGTCCAGGTGGTTTACTCACCTCACAGATCAAGAATCGGACATTGGGCTCTTGGGGTGGAGTATTTAAATTGGGAATGGTTGGAAAGGGTTGGTTCCAAATTTACACCCACTCATTCATCATGGTGAAGAAGGCTTGTTTCGCCCTTCATTTTGATTATTCGATGACCGAGGCTCAACCGGTGTCCTTGGCAGGAGCAGGCCCACACTTTCAACCATCCGCCAAGGGTTTCTACCGGGTTCCAGTTAATCAAAACAAAATTCCAACCCGAAGTCATCACATTATTGCGCTAACAATTTGGCATGTATAGCTAGATCCACGCTATGGTAGTCCTAGAACCGACTAAACCATAGCTCGATACCAATAAAATTGTAACACCCCTAACTGGGTCGACGCCTTTTGGACACGAGGGGAACGGACAAATCCTCTTAAAGTACCACCAATTTGGCATTTCGGACATGGAAAAGGCACCGCCGGCTTAAAATCATATCTCGAGTTCCAAAACTCGAAACTGGTTTCAAATTTTCCTGAATTTAGACTCATATACCCATCCATGGATTTATTTTTAGAATTTTGGTTGGGCCAATTGGTACAGTTTATTAGTTAAAGTCACCCATGTTACAGGGATCGACTGCTCTGACCTCCGCGAGTTACAACTTGAATATCTTTCGGCAGGGCTTTAATACTGGTGCCGTTTGTTTCTAATGAAACTAGACTCAAAATGGAATCTGTAAATATAAGGCATGACTCTAATTCTTTCTGGATAATTTATGGTAAATTTTCAAAGTCGCGACAGGGGACCCAGAAATCGTTCTGGCCCTGTCTCACGAGAACTTTAATATTTCCCAATACTGCTCATATGGTCGTTTCTTTCTCCATATAAAAATAGATTCATCAAGGTTCAGTTCCATAATTTACTCACTATTTAATTCTACTTCTACTATTTTTAGTGATTTTTCATCTCATCTCACTGCTGCTGTCCGCAAAGTTACGGAGACTATGCCAATTTCATGAATTTTTCCTTGGCCTTAATCATCCATCATACATGAACAAATTATGGCCACCTTAACAAAATTTGAGTTTCTAAGACTCGTGGCTATAGGTTCTAGCATCCCACCGACCACCACATAGGCCATTTTCCATGGCTTAAAGTTTACAACCCACAATTCACAAAATATAATAGCCTATACATGCCAAATGTTCTTCAACAAAAAAAAACAATCCACAAGATTTCAGCCGGTGATGACTTCAACGACGGTTCCGAGCACGCAAAATGAGTCCAAGAGACCTAAAATGGGTGACAAAAAACCGAGTGAGTTTACAACTCAAAGGTCATAAGCATTCCAATCCAACGAAAAGTTACTACTACATGTACAACAAATGAGGCTAGGTACCCCATATCGAATCTATACATAATACCCGGACCTTTCGTCCAATCTTGTACCAATTCATACATCCACATTTCATATTCTACACAACAAGATAATCAAGCATTTTTACACATTAACTCAATTTCCAGACAACCATACAATTTCAATCATCACATAGATTTAACTTAAAATTCAACCCAGCATGAACATATTTTCTATTCCAAGAGCTCGAGGTACTTACCCTCCGTCCGGATTAGCTCGATAATGTCGCACACTCGTCCAATTATAATGCAAGAACATATAGTGAACCAACTTGTGCTATATGTATTCAACTCCACACTTAGTGCTATATAATCAAACTCGCAACTTAGGTGTACAATTTAAACCCCACACTTAGTGCCAATCTTGTCACTGTCCATTTATACCCGCACACTTAGTGCCGAGACCAATACCTTATGTATTTTGCCCTTTTATACATTCAACAATGGCATCATTATACACATACATTTCCATTTACACACCAACTCATTTAAACACATTTGCATATATATATTGATCATTTAAATCAACACCAAATATACGCTTAATGACTTACCTTGTGTTGGGTAAAATCCAAGTCCGCTACCGATGACCTTCGCTTTCCCTTGCTTGATTCTCCTTCTTTAACTCCTTGAGCTTAATCAATAAATCAACTAGTTTAACCTCTTGCTAAACATTCATAATTCAATTACACATGCATATGTATGTTTGTATATTCGCAACCATCCTCACTTATTACCCATTTGGTCAACAATCTAAGCCAAGATAATTCAATATGGTTTCTAACCGAATACATGCACACCAATCTACTTTTTGGGAATATGCATGTCTATGTGGAGGCTAATTTTACACTTAATACACAAAAAAAAAAGCATACATTTTCCTAATTAACGACATATTGTAGTTCTATACATCTCTTTTTATTTCATAACCAAACAACATCACAAGCAAATAGACACCTTAAAATAGTATAATGTCATACCAATTCATCATGTGCAAACATATATTCATGTAGGTGCAATGGCCATTCTCAAGTGGCTTATATCCAAATATACACACATATCCAAAGCTTAAATTTACTTACCATGCAACATGCATGAATCATACTTATGGATACAACATGGCCGAATACCACAACACCATACCGTTCAATTTGGTCATGGTTAAACAAAGAACTTAGTATCTCATTCAAAAATGCTAAAAGAAAATCTAAGAATCCTCAATCTACCATCACATGAATCATTATCAAGCTTGATATTTAGCATGCAATGGCATTAACACCATATTCACTTTGGCAATTTCATTCCCATGACATAACAAAGATTTGAACCATGGGCCAAGAACATCAAGCTAGCAACTAAAATATACATGAATCTCATGGCAAAACATCAAACTTACCTTAATCTAGGTACAAGTATGGCCAAACCTCCTCCTAAACCTCTTCCAAACCAACATGAAACAAGAATTCCTTCCTTCCTCCTTAGAATTTTCAGCCCAAAGGAAATGAAAAATGATGAACAAAATTCTTCTTTCTTTCTCCCACTCACGGCAACAAGGGCATCCAAGCTCATCTTTCTTTTTTTTTTCATTTTTTATGCTTATTTTATTATAATACTTCCTACATAACTCACTAGCCAAACATGTTGGAAACATGTTTTCCTTGCCCATCATGCCCACCTTGGCCGGCCACTATAGTCAAATTTGGGGAATTTGACATGCAAGGACAACATTTCCTAGTGTGCATCAATAGACCACTTCCACATTTGCCTATCTCAATTCTAAACTCACACAAGTCCTTTCTAGTGAAATTCACCTTTATAACACTAAATCAATCATCATAAAATGTCATACATGAGCACATATTATAGGCATCAAAATAAATTTTAATTATTTTTATGCCTCTTTTTGGTCCCAAACCACATTCCGACTAGGGTCAATTTTGGGTTACGGAAGTAC
>NW_026440865.1:0-7938 GCF_025698485.1 Gossypium arboreum | reverse complement strand
GAGAGAGAAAGGTTGATGATGATCCTGAAAGCGAATTCGTGAAAATTCTACCGTATTTGATGAGCTCTCAACACCGAGGAATGCTTAAAGTGTGTCAGATCACTTTTGAGAATTCCCACCGGTGGAAGACTTTGGTTGCAAGGCCAAAAGAAAAGTTACTTGGGATTTCTTCCAGAAGAATTTAGAAAGAATACATAAGTCCGATTTATTGATCAAAACGGAAGGAGTTCCTTGAATTGAAGCAAGGAAAATGTCAAGAGTATGAACGCAATTTGTAAGACTCAGAGTATGCCGGAATGTGTCCACCGAGGCCATTATGTAGAAGATTTGAAGATGGCTGAATGAGGACATTAAAGTGTTTGTAGGGATTTTGGAGTTGAAAGAATTTGTAGTATTGGTTGATCGAGCTCAAAGTCAAGAATTGAACAAAGAAAGAAGAAATGCTATTGAGGCTCGAGATGTCGAAAAAGATGATAAGTAAGCCATTTCAATCTCAACCAAAGAGGTCCAAAGAGACAAACCTCGAATGACAGCTTCAATTGGGGATTTACACGAGATCGTGGTAGAAATATTGGGTCTAAAGCTCAAGCTATGGTGGAAGGGTAATTGGACCTAGAAAGCCGAAAGTTAAGAATGTAGGTGCAACATTATGGTGAGTGTTGGGGACCGAGCGAGCTTGTTGTGAGTTTCAAGCATTTTATTAGAGACTGTCTAGAAGGTTAAAGAAGAAAGATTTCAGTGTTAGATGATACCACCCTTAGTAGAGTAGACCACAGAAATACGGAGGGGACTAGTATGAACCGTGATGAAAGATTTAACGGCAAGATCGAAGTAGAGCACCTAGAGCTTATGCTAACGGTCGAGAAGATGCATCATCTCCATGTCAATCGTACATTTTCCTTTATGATACTATTGTTATTGCATTGATTGATCCCGGTCCACCCATTCCTATATTTGCATGAATTTAGTATCCAATAAAAGTTGCTCGTTGAATTTATCGAAGTTTAATTAAAGTGTCGAACCCTTAGGCCAATATGTGCTAGTTGACAAGGTTTGCAAGAATTGCCCATTAATGATTCAAGGTCACTGCTTTCCGCCAACTTGATGTTTACCATTTGGTGAGTTTGACGTTATCTTGGGAATGGACCGGTTAACATTGTATGATGCTAAGGTAGATTGTAAACAAAAGACACTAGAGTTAAAATGTGAAAATGGAGAAATTTCTTGAAACATTAATCAAATAAATTGCCTATGGTGATTTCGCAATGTCCGCAGTAAATAATGAGAAAAGGGTGAAGCTTATCCGCTTATGTAATGAATGTTGAGATGTCTCAACGAAATTTGAATCAAGACCTATAGTCCGTGAGTTTCCGGATGTATTTCGAGGAATTGCCCGGTTTCCAAACGAGAGATAGATTTTGCCATTGATTTGTTGCCTGCATCGACCGATCTCGATTGCTCCATATAGAATGGCTCAATGAATTAAAAGAATTGAAGGCTGGGCCGGGAGTTAATGAAAGGGATTTGTGAGACCAAGTTTCTCCCCGGGTGCTCCTGATTATTCAGAAGAAGAAGGATGGTTCAATGAGACTTTGCATTGATTACCGCTGCCTAATAAGGTGACTATAAAGAACAAGTACCCATTGCCGAGGATTGATGATTTATTCGATCGCTAAAGGGGGCCAAAGTGTTTAAAGATTGATTTGAGGTCCGTTACTATCACCGAGAGTTAAGGAGTCGACAGCGAAACCGCCTTTTAGGACAAGGTATGGACATTATGAGTTTCGGTGATGCCTTTTGGCTTAACAAATGCTCCACCATATTTATGGACTTAATGAATCGGATTTTCGCCATATTTGGATAAGTTTGTAGTAGTGTTTATAGATGACATTTTAATTTATTCTAGATGAGTTTGAACATGCCGAACACTTGAGAACTATATTGCGATCTTGAGAGAAAAGAAACTGTTGCCAAGTTTAGTAAAAGTGAGTTCGCTTCGAAGTCGGATTTTGGGGCATATAGTCTCGTGGATGGTATTCGGTGGATCCAAGCAAGATTTCGCGATCGTTGATTGGAAACCGCCAAGAATGTATCTGAGGTTAGAAGCTTTTTAGGCTTGGCCGGTATTATAGGCGTTGTTGAAGGATTTTGATAATTGCCTCCTATGACTAAATTGTTGCGTAAGAATGTTGAGTTTGAATGGACGATAAATGTCAACGTAGTTTTGAAAAGTTGAAAGCACGATTGATCAAGCACCAATTTTAGTATTTGAGTCGAAAGGAGTTCGTAATTTATAGTGATGCATCATTGATGTGCCTTGGATGTGTTGATGCAAGAGGGCAAAGTAGTAGCTTATGCTTCAAGGCGCTTAAAACCGCATGAGAAGAACTATCCTACACATGATTTGAACTCGTCCGTTGTTTTTGCCTTGAAGATTTGGCGACATTATTTATACTTGAAAAATAATTTTACCGATCACAAAAGTTTGAAGTACTTGATGAATCAAAAGGACCTAAATTTTGCAAAAAGATGGCTTGAATTATTAAAGGATTATGATCTAGTGATTGATTATCATCCCGAAAAGCAAATGAGTTGTACGCCTTTGAGCGTAAAATTTCTTTTCACTTTGAGAGCCATGAACACGGGTTAGCATTGTCCGATTGGGTCAATTTTAGCGTAGATGAGAGCTAAACCGTTATTTCTCCAATTGATTTGTGATGCTCAAAAGAATGATAGTGAGTTGCGGATCAAGAGAACTCAATGAATCGTTATGACTCGATTTGAGTTGGACCAGATGACTGCTTGATGTTTCGAGACGTAATATGTGTGAAAAATGATAAATTGATTCGAAAATATTACATGAGGCAACAATGGTTGTTATCGCACCCGGTAGCACAAAATGTATAATGATTTAAAGAAGTCAGATTGGTGCTGTATGAAAAGGACATTTCGAATTTGTAACTAAGTGTTTGATCTCAACAAGTAAAAGTAACATCAAGTACCTTCGGATTACTTCAACCGTAATGGTGCTCGAGTGGAAATGGGACAAGATTACCATGGATTTTGTAACCGTTTGCCTTTAACTCCTAAAAAGAAGGATGGTTTTGGGTAGTGGTTGATAGATTAACAAAGTCAGCCCACTTTATACCAAGACGCACGATTACTCACTTGATAAATTAGCAATTATATATTGTTGAAATTGTGAAGTTGCACGGAGTACCTATGTCTATAATATCGATAGAGATCCAAGATTTACCTCGAGATTTTGGAAAAAGTTACAAGAAGCTTTGGGTAAAATTGAACTTTAGTACCGCATTTCATCCACAAACAGATGGTCAAACGGAAAGAGTAATCCGTACTCAAGATATGCTTAGATGTTGGTTTTAGAATTTGGAGGTAGTTGGGAGAAATATCTATCTTTGATTGGTTTGCCACAATGTTATCAATCAAGTATACAAATGGCAGCCCTTTTATATGGTCGTAAGTGTCGGACTCTTTATATTGGACCGGCTTAGGAGAAAAGATTCACGAGTTGATCTAGTTAAAGAAACCAAGAGAAAATAAAAGTAATTCGGATTGCTTGAAAGTCGCTTAGATCACAAAAGTCATATGCATTTAAAAGAAAAGAGATTGAATTTCAAGTGGGTGATAAAGTGTTCTTGAAGGTGTCACCATGGAAAAGATTCAGATTTATAAAGGAAGTTTTCGCTTTTTAGAACAGAGAATTGGAAGGCATATTGGCCTTTCCGCGAAATTAGAAAAGATTCATAACGTTTTCATGTATCAATGTTATTATCGTTCGATCCTTCAAGGATTTCCCAATAAATTGAGATTCGATGGATATGACCTATGGGAGGAACCAATAAAGATTTTGGCTCGAAAGTTAAAACAAAAACAAAAGTATAGCCTTAGTGAAAGTATTGTGGCACGTAATGGGATAGAAGAGGCTACGGGGAACCCGAGGAAGCTATGAGGAAACAAGACCAAACCTTTTATCGGTAAGATTTTGGGACGAAAAATCTCTAAAGGGGGGAGAATTTGACAACCCAATTAGGCCTAATCGGAATAGTGGTTTCGTGACCAAACCAGATAGAAATAATTGTTTTATAAATATTTTGGGGTTTATGATATGATTGCATGATTGTGTGAAAATTTCGGATGAAATTCTATGCCTAAAGTGTTTAAATTGAAAGTAGGGACTAAATCGAATAAGTTGCAAAATTTGCATACTAGAAATTTTAGTATGAAATTGTTTTGAAATATTTTTAGGAGGTCTTAAATAGCAATTCTACCAATTTTAAGTTCATGGACAAATTTAGGACATGGAAGGAATTTTGGAAAGTTTTAGTAAGGGTATTTTAGCCATTTTGATATTAAATGAAATAAAATGGAAAAATAACACAAAATAGTCATCTTCCTCATTTAGTTTGCCAAATTCACTCTCCATAGCTAGGATTCTTCAACTTTCAAGCTCCATAGTAAGTGATTCTAAGCCCCGTTTTAATGTTCTTTACGCTTTTGGAACCTAAGCTCGATTAAGCTTATGCTAGTAATAATTTAACCTAGGTTCATATTTGGAAAAATACCCATAGGTGAAATTTGTGTATTTTGATGTTTTATGATAGAATATGAGGTTTTAAATTGTGTTAAATAATTTGTGCTATTTTTTAAGTGAAAACAGTAAACCAAATAACCGAAAATACCTAATGTTCATAACTATATGATAGAGTAATTTGATGTTGTTGTAGAAAAAAATGTTCAGCATATCATAAAACATAAGAATAAGGGCTGAAATTAAATTCCCGAGCCTAGGGGCAAAATTGTAATTTTGTAAAAAAAAAATGTAATTTTTCTACAATGTGATTTTGGATTGAAATAAATAGTATGAGTATTAAATGAGCTAAATGTGTTATTATAGATCAAGAAAGGCGAACACCTCAAGGGAAAGAAAAGTTTTGGACTAAATTGCAAAATTTCCATATTTTGCACCAAGGTAAGTTGTATGTAAATATTAAATAATTTATGTACATTCTTATATTTCAGCCTATTATATAAATATACTAGCTGATGTTAAAATATAAATTGACTATGGGAAGAATGGAAATAAATAGAGAGAGGACCCTGTGAACATTGAGAGATCGAATGAAATAGAGGAGCAGCTAGGTCACATGTATGATGCGAGTGCACATCATGTGTGAAAGCTACAGACACCCTGTAGTAGCTAGGTCACATGCTTGAGATGTATCCCATGTAAAAGAGAGCTACGGAAAATAAATGTAGCTAGGTCGCATGCGTGATTCCAAGTGAAGGACACCATGTAGACAAGAGAGCTACGGAAAGATAAATTAGCTAGGTCGCATGCGTGATTCCAAGTGAAGGACAATGTAGAAAGAGAAATTGAGACAAATCGGCTAGGTCGCATGAGTGGTACTAAGTGTTCCCTGTGTACAAGAGAGCCAACTAAATGAAGTATGATGGTTGGGGATAAACCGTTAAATATCGAGGATTGATCCAATTGTTCAACGGGATGGTTTTGTGGTGACATTGTGGTTTGGACCTACACTTATAGTGAATGAAATGTGGTGAAAATGAATTGTGGCATATAATATATACAAAAATGAGGTTAGCATAAAGAATGTGAAAGAGTGAAATTAGTATTAAAACTGTTTTTAGATGGAGCAGTGACGTGATTTTGAAAAATCACCAAAATAGGAGGAATATAATTAGAGGTTGAATGAGTGAAATTAAAGCTTAATGAGTCTACTTTCATATAAAAGAAGCAGGGCAAGCAAAGGAATTCTATATTTTGAGATATTTACAATTGTAACTGACTTGCTCAGGATGAATACGTGATCCCCTGTTTCCACTTTGAAAAATCATTAAAATTGTACAAAGCAAACTAAGAAATATAGTTTACATGCCTAAATTCCTTATTGAGACTAGTTTTAAATACAACAGACTTCAGGGTTTTTGAGTTATGTACTGAGAGAAATTCAATTTAGTGGACAGAGGTCAGGCCAGTCGAGCTGTGTAACAGAGGAAACTTTAACTAATAAACTGTACTAATCTGCTGAACCAAAAATTATAAAAAATTTAGCAAGAAGCTTTATGAGTCTAGATTCAGGGAAATTTTACGGATATGAATTTGAGTTTTGTAACTCGAGTTATGATTTATTTAGTGAATATGACACAGGAAGACATTAATCAAGTGGAATAAGTAGTGAAGTTAAAGTAGACATACTTGAATTGTTGTAAACATGTTAGATTCTTAAATTAGTATTTACATACTACTTACTAAGCTATAAGCTTACTTGCTTTCTCTTTTGTCTTATAGTGTTCTCCACTTGCTCAGAGTCAAGGATCGTGAAGATCTACCCCACTATCATACTTTGGGGTATTTGAACTAAATGTTTTGAATTATGGCATGTATAGTAGGCAAAATTATTTTGTTATGTGTCATATTTGTCTAGGTTTAAAATATTAGTTGATTTCCTTTTTGTGCCATAAAAGTTGGCTAATATTGTTCAAGATATATTTATACGATGCATTGTCAAATGGGATGACATATTTCTATCTTGGTATATGTTATGTTCTAATACCTTTAAACTGCCCGCATGAAGGGTAAGGGTGTTACAAGATCCATGAAAACAACAGGCATTAGTAAGTCCAAAGGCATAACCAAAACTATAGTGTCCGTACTTTGTTCAAAAGCCCTTTGGCACATCGAGTCTTTAACTCAAATCGATAGTATCCCAATCTCAAATCTATCTTCAAAACACCGAGCCTTTCAAAGATCGAATGATCCAATCCATGGCAACGGATATTTATTCTTTCTAGTCACCTTATTGAGCTGTCTATAATCAATAATACTCATAGTTTCATCTTTCTTTTCACAAATAATATTGGTGCACCCCGGAAGAGAAACTCCCACCAAACCTCATCTGCCAACTTTGCTACTAAGTTTTCAATTTTTTAATTGGGTGCCTTTAGGAACTCTTGATATCGGAGTTGTAACAACCCTATTTAAACCCTAATCAAACGGTGGTTTTGGGACCATGAATTGAGTGAAAAATATTTAAAATTATTTTCGTGTTTATCTTGTGTGAATTTATGCCCGTGAAATTTTCGTAATTTAATTTTTATGTTTGAGTGTCGAAAGAAAAGTATTTAATCACGTAAGTTGAAAACTTGATAGTTTATTTTATAAGGACCAATTGTTAATGGCTTTGTAAATTGAAGCATTTATGTTGCAAATAACCCTTTAGACTAAGTGATGGCCTAATGTACCCTTATTATGCATGTTTTGTTATTAATTTTAAAAGGTTCAATATGTAAAAGGTAAATAATATATATGATATAAGATAACATAATTAAAAGTTATGTTCATATGTTCATATTTTGACCAAAAAAAAAAAAACAAAAGCTTTGTGATATTCGCCATTCTCAAGCTTGATTCAAGGTTAGTTTGGTTTGGGTTTTGATAATTTTACGCTTTGAGATCGTTGTTTGATTATATCCCAACCCATGCCTGAATTTTTGATTTTGATGAATATTTTGAGTTATGCCATTAATGAATAATTGTGTTGGATGTTTGATGATGAATTATGAAAGATATGTTTTGGATTAATATGTGTTGTATTGGAATTTTTGATGAATTTGAGTAATTAGGGTTAAATTACAAAATTATAAATTTAGGGACTAAAATGTGAAATAAATGAAATGTATGGATTTATATGAATAAGATGAACATTCGCCACATGTTGTATTGAAATTTTGTTTATTTTGTGTTTTATGCAATTTGGATTAATTTTAAAAGGGAAATATTGGGGTAAAATGGTAATTTTCCCATTTATTGTTGTTGTATTAAATTGAATTAAATTATGTTTGAATGAGCTTAATTTGAAATTTTATAGATCAAGAACAAAAGAAATCGAATTA
>NW_026440863.1:0-8103 GCF_025698485.1 Gossypium arboreum | reverse complement strand
TATAGTGAATTTTTAAAGTTGCGACAGGGAACCCAGAAACCATTCTGGCCCTGTCTCACAATAGTTTAATTCTCTTAACCTGTAACTTCTATGACCATTTCGTTTCTTCCATGAGAAAATAGACTCATCAAGGTTCATTTACATAGCTTATTCACTATTTAATTCCATTCCTATGAATTTTGGTGATATTTCACATTCACGCCACTGCAGCTGGCAGCATCTGTTTTAAGGTAGGGCTTACCTATTTGGTAGTCTCCATGAATCAACTAGTCTTGCCATACATAGGTTCATATATGATCATTTTAACCATACCAATGGCTGATCATATGACCAACATTCCTATTTCCAAGCCATAGCCACATCATGACACCAAATATATATATATACAAACCACAATTAGTCTAAGTTCATGCTTCCTTTTTCGAGCCATTTTGCATGGCCGTACATACTTACATTACAACATATTTAACAAACATGAGGTAGTCCTATACATGCCATCTCAAGTTCAACCAATAATTTATACCAAAATGGAGGCTTGATAGTGTGGATGACTTCGACTTCAACGATCCCAAACCGATTGCTTCGCAAATCTAGAAACCGAGCCAAAGCAACGGGTAAGCATTTTATGCTTAGTAAGTCTCAAGGAATATAATCAACTCTAATTAAAGCAATACATTCACATAACCAAATGCATCATTTCATTAATGCACATTCACATAATCGTATTTACTTCACCATCCCAACACTTATGTTCATACACAAATAACGGCTTCATTAAGGCCGATAACTCGCTTCCATCATAGGAGCGGATATTCATACGCCTACTCCTAGCGCAGCAAGCACACACCGCACTTACCTTGTCATTGGGAAATTTCACAAGTGCATTAGCTGAAATTTTCCAGCAAGCTTATAATTTTCAAATCACATACCTTCGAGTTTAACCGGACGCCGCTACTGCTCAATCACCTTGACATAGCCGGTTATGATAACCACCAAGGCCTACGGGACTTAACCCGATATCACGATTTGCACAAATGCCTTCGGTCTTAGCCGGATTTAACAACTTGCACGAATGCCTTGGTCTTAGCCCGATATAGCTACTAGCACAATTGCCTTCGGTCTTAACCCGGATATAATTTCCAGCATAGTTGTCTTCGGCTTAGCCCGATATCATTCAATTTCTCATGCACATACATCAATAATCATTGGACATACATATTTCATTTTCGTTACTAAGGCTCAAACACAATTAATATCATTAGCATATTCGCCTTGGACTTAGCCCGGTGGAATTCAAATACTCATACACACATAATCAATAATCATACACATCCATATTTCATCTCACATAATTCAAGTAAGGTCACTTCTTGAGGACTTACTCGGATGTTGTCGAACGGCTTTACGGCTATTCGATCACTTTTCCTTCCCTTGTCCAATTGTGGACCTCTTAGCTCTTGAGCTAATTCAAACAAATTCAATTTATTAAAACCTCATTGTGCTAGCTTATGGCGAATATGACAAGGAATTTAAATGGTCATATGGCCACTCTTTAACTTGAATACACAATGGTCATGCACATTTTATACTACATCAAGCAATTCAATACAATTTATTTGAGCATCAAGGAAATGCTAAGGCCTTCAATAGGCTACCCAAGGCCGAATATTCATGTACATGTTGAGGCCAATTATGCACTTAATACCTCACAAAAACAGCATGCATTTTACTAGTTAATGCTTTTCATATTGTGGCTCAAAACTTATAATATAGCATCAAGCACTTATATGTGTGGCTAGGCCGATTTGTGCTTGCAATTTCACAATTATTCTTCAACATCTTCTTCGTTAAACAAACTTATTCATCACTTCCTTCATAACCAAAACATCATGTGCAAACATATATATACATATATGAGCATGGCAATTTCAAGGTGTCCATAGCCATCCAAAACACAAATTTTAACTAACATGCAAGAAGCATGAACCATGCTCATGAATGCATCATGGCCGAATATGACAATCATGCTCCTTTTCAACTTCAATCATGATAAAACAAAAGAAAGCTCAAAATCTTACTCAAGAGTAGACAATCCATCATTGCATGCATCATCATCAAGCTTCACACTTAGCATGCAATGGCTTTATCACCATAACAACTTTGGCCAAATACCATTTCCATGGCTTAACAAAGATTTGAGCCATGGCTAACATTGCACATCAAGTTAGCAACCAAAACATGCATGAAACCCTAACACAACCTCATACATACCTTAGTCTTGATGCAAACTTAGCCAAATCTCCTTCTAGATCTCTTCCAAACCAAGCATGAAGCAAAAATCCTCCTTCTTCCTTAGTTTTGGCTCAAAGAAAGGATGAACAAAATTTTTTTCTTTCCTTCTTACAACTCACGGCAATGGGGGATTACCACACCCACACATTTTTTTTCATTTTTTATCACCCATACACCTTTGTTTATTATTTCACCCTAATGCACCAACAAAACATGTTTCATGACATGTTTAGCCCATCCTCCTTGTCATGGCCGCCACCACCTATAAAAGGGGAATTTGACATGCAAGTCCATTATTTTGCATGCATGCTTTAATTAGTCATCACACATTTCCTATCATACTTTCAAAGTTCATTACTAAGTCCTTTCTTGTGGAATTCACCCTTATAACACTAAATCAATCATCATAAAATGTCATACATGAGCACACAATGTTATAGGCATCAAAATAAATTTTTAATTATTTTTATGTTCGGGTTTTGTGGTCCCGAGACCACCTTCCCGATTAGGGCCAATTTTGGGCTGTCACAACTCCTCCCCACTTAAGAAATTTTTTCCCCAAAATCTTACCTTAAATAGGTTTGATATCGCTCTTTCATAGAGTTCTCGGTCCCCAAGTAGCATCTTTTATCTCGTGCTTGAGCCATAACACTTTTACTAGCGGAACCCTTGTTTCCCAAACTCTTTCACTTCCGTGATAGGATACGAATCGGTTCTTCCTCATAACTCATATGGCCCAATGAACCTTGGCTCAACTTGCCCCACCAACCCGAGTATTTTTTCCGGCGATACCTTGAGAAACACCTTATCACCCACCGATACTCGATATCCTTACGCTTCATATTCCGCGAACTTTCCGACGATCGGCTATCTTCAAACTTTCACGGATTACTTTCACTTCGCTTCAAAGATCCCTAATCAAATCCACCCGAAAATCTTGCTTTCACCAAGCTCACCCAAAACAATGGTGTACGGATTTACCCCGACAAAGCCTCATAAGGTGCCATCTTAATGCTCGATCGAAGCTGTTGTTGTGAATTCAATCAACGGCAAATACCGCTCCCATGAACCACTAAACTCGAGGACGCAACATCTTAGCATATCCCGGTATCTGAATTACCCCGGATTGACCATCGGGGGTGAAAGGCGGTTTGAAATGCAACTTGGTACCCAAAGCCTCTTGCAATTTCTTCCAAAATAGCGATGTAATCTTGGGTCTCTATCCCACACGATAGGAAATACCCCCATGCAATCGAATAATTTGGGAGACGTAATTCGCCAATTTATCGAAAAAACCAATGGACAGGATAAAATGAGGATTTGGTCGGTCTATCAACAATGACCCAAATCGCATCTTTCTTACTTGCCGAAAGGTAATCCGATATAAAATCCATTGTCACTCGATCCCATTTCTATTCGTATCATGATTGGTCAAGTAACTCATGGCACTTGATGTTCCGCCACTTGTTGACATATCGACACCTTGAAACAAATTAAATGTCTCATTTCATACCGAGCCACCAAAATTGGCATTTCGGTCATTGTACATTTTAGTACTACCGGTGGATTGACATTCGACTCTGTGAGCCTCGCTCAAAATCATCGAAACAAGTTTCAATTTTGGAATACATAATCGACCCTTGAACGCCAACCATTGTCGTCAATCTGAAATTCGATTCTTCATCCGAAAACATTCGCCCTTAGCACCAATTCAGGCCGACCTTCCGAGATTCAAGTATTTGATGAATCAATAACTTTGGCCTCTAATTCGACTACTAGCACCTCCTCGGGTGAAACGGATAAATGAGCATCCATCGCCTCAAAGCGCATAAAGGTTTTGCGACTTAAAGCATCCCACCGCGTTGGCCTTTCCCGGTGATAATCAATGATGAGTTCATAGTCTTTCAACAACTCAAGCCAACGCCTTTGTCGCAGGTTTAAATCTTTCCGAGTCATCAAATATTTTAGACTCTTGTGGTCCGAATAAATATGACACCTTTCTCCAAACAAGTAATGCCGCCATATCTTCAAGGCGAACATTATGGTCGCTAGTTCAAGGTCATGGGTCGGATAGTTTCTCTTATGCGGTTTTTAGTTTCTGGACGCGAAGCCACAACTCGACCTTCTTGCATCAACACACAACCTAACCCAAGCAAGGATGCGCCATCGATATGACAAACTCTTTACCGGACCTACCGACTAGCACGGGCCTCTTAAACAAGTTTTAGTCGATCGAAACTTTCTTGACAAGTTCCACCACCTCGAACTCAACATCTTTTTGGAGTAGTTTCTCCCACAGCCTATCATCGAAAAACCTTTCACAAATCGTCGATAGTATCCGCAAGCCCCAAAAGCTCCTAAATTGGTAACATTCCTGAGGTTTCCAATTGACTATGGTCAAATTTTGTTCAGTCCATCCCACACCCGCGACACCACGGCCCCAAAAAAAAAGCTAACCTCTTTCACCAAAATTCACATTTACCAAACTTTATTGATAACCTTATCTCGTAAGATTTGCAACACTAGCCTCGTGTGTTCGGGCCATCTCGAATTGACCTAAATGTCATCGATAAATACAACTACGAACCGATCCAAGTATGGCCCAAAATTCTATTCATTAAATCCATAAACACCGCAGGCATTAGTGAGCCCAAACGACATCACCAAGAATTTAGTGGACCGTACCTCGTTCTAAAAGGGGGGTATGTCCGATTCTCGGACCTCAACCGATAGTACCCGACCTTAAATCTATCTTTGAAAACACCAAGGCTCCCTTTAATTGATCAAACAAATCGTCAATTCGTGGCAACAGATATTTATTCTTTATCGCACTTTATTGAGTTGACGATAGTCGATGCAAAACCTCATGCTTCCCCTTCTTTTTCACAAACAATACTGGTGCGCCCATGGAGAAAAAACTCCGAGCGAAACCTCTATCCGTTAATTCTTGCAATTGGACCTTCAATTCCTTTAACTCCTTAATGCCATACGAATTTGGAAGTATCGAAAATTGAGTGGTACAAAATTCGATGCCAAATTCTACTTCCCGAACAGTGGTAAGCCCGGCAATTCTGGGAAAACATTCGGTATTCACAAACCACGGGCACAGATTTCTTTTTTCGATTCCTTGTCATCGAAAGCACGGACGCAAGGTACGCCGACCCTTTTCTTACATATTTCGGGCCAACATCCGATATTATGGCAACCCTTTAAGTCCGTAGACTCAACCCAGATATCTTATTATTCGGCTTCCTCAAATCGATAGTCTTGCTTTTGCAATTTACAACCGCATCGGCATGGTCAACCAATCCAAACCAAGAATAACATCGAACTCATCGAACGGCAAAAGCATCAAGTCCGCCGGAAAACAAGAACCCTAACACTAGGGGACTTTTTTGCACACTTTGTTGGAAACACGAATGACCCAAGGGGTTTGACACCGATTACAAACCAAGAGACTCAATGGGCAAAGTCTTAATGGATGCTAAGGTTTCACATATATATGAATGAGTAGAACCAGGTCAATCAAAGCAATCACATTTGTATTGAAAAGAGTGAAAACCTGGTAATAACATCCGGAGAGGCAGATCCTCGGCGGGCCAGATGGCATAAGTCCTAGGTGAGCACGAGCCTCAAATCGATGGTAGCATCTCTAGATCCTCTCCGACCGCCAACGACATTGCCCATATTTCTAGGTGGTCTACCTCGGAGGTGGTAGCACCCTTTGCACTGACTTGCATTCTTTCGGCATCCCCTGCAATCCTTCATAAAGTGGTCGGCCGATCCACACTTATAGCGGAGCGATCACGAAACCAACAGCCCCGAATGCCATTTGCCACAATGGACATTCCCTCTCGCGATTTTCACCAAGGTGAGAGGTGACTGTGGTCAAGGGGTCGACGCCTCGTTAGAAAAGCCCAAACGCCTTAGACTGGCTCGGATCATCTCAAATCTCTTCGATGCTTGTTGAAGAGACTTTCCAGGACCTCTTCGAATTCTCCAATCCCCACATCCCTTTTTTCTCCTTTCTAAGCTCTTCGGCTTTACAAGCTCGCTCAACAAGTACTACTAACTCTCGATCTCGAGAATGCCAACAAACATCCTTATATCATCATTCATCCATCCTCGTTGCCATACATAATAGCCGACGAAATGCATTCTCGCAGCACGGCTAAGCCTCAAACTTTCGTCAGAGTCAAGAACGGACATAGAACCTTGCTTAAGATCAAGGAACTCCTCCGCTTTTGGTCGATGAATCTCGATCGATATACTTTTTCTGAACCTCGCTAGAAAGAATTCAAGTCACTTGCTCTCAGGCACCACGTAAGTCGAGTACTCCACCAATAGTAGGCGGACTCGTAGCAAGGAGATGGTACACTTTAAGCACTCATCGGTGTACGGATAGCTCATCAAGCACCCGGATAGTGTTATCTAACCATAATTCAGCTCGCTTCGGCATCATCATCATCCGTAGCCTTAAATTCAGGGCCCCATGTTTTCAATCCTATCGATCGGGGCTTACTTGACCTTATTTGGTCACACCGGAGGTATTGTGGGGGGGTTGCATTTGCTCGGGAATGGAGGTTGTGGAAACGTGTTAGTTCGAATGTATTGATTAAACCATTCGCTCATCACACTATAAAAGGCTTGCCTAGCCTCATCATTCGGATTGCTGGCCATAGGTTGAAGTCCGTCGCCATGTCCCTTGTGCGGAGCAGCGCCACACTTCACACCATCAGCTATCTCGGTTGGGATCGGATCCATTCTAATAACAAACACAAAGTCAAATTGTCGAAATCACCACACTATCGATTCATCATTTAATGGCATGTATAGCTAGACCCCAAACACATCACGGTAGTCCTAGAATCGACTAAACGGCTCGATACCAATAAATTGTAACACCCGAACCCGAGACCATCGCCGTGTCGACACGAGGGTTAGTAAGCTAAGTTCACTTGTTTTGCCCATCCATTGACATTTCAGTCAGGCTGGAAAAACTGCGTCACTGTCGCCTTAAAATCATATCTCGAGTTTCAAAACTCGGAAACTGGTTTCGTAAATTTTCCCTGAATTTAGACTCATATATCCATCCATGGGTTTATTTCTAGAATTTTTGGTCGGGCCAATTGGTACAGTTTATTAGTTAAAGTCACCCATGTTACAGGGATCGACTGCTCTGACCTTCGCACGGTATAACTTGAATATCTCTCTGTGCAGGGCTTTAATGCTGGTGCCGTTTGTTTCTAATGAAACTAGACTCAAAATGGAATCTGTACATATAAGGTATGTCTCCTAATTCTTTTTGGATAATTTATAGTGAATTTTTAAAGTTGCGACAGGGAACCCAGAAACCATTCTGGCCCTGTCTCACAATAGCTTTAATATCTCTTAACCTGTAACTTCTATGACCATTTCGTTTCTTCCATAAGAAAATAGACTCATCAAGGTTCATTTACATAGCTTATTCACTATTTAATTCCATTCCTATGAATTTTGGTGATATTTCACATTCACGCCACTGCAGCTGGCAGCATCTGTTTTAAGGTAGGGCTTACCTATTTGGTAGTCTCCATGAATCAACTAGTCTTGCCATACATAGGTTCATATATGATCATTTTAACCATACCAATGGCTGATCATATGACCAACATTCCTATTTCCAAGCCATAGCCACATCATGACACCAAATATATATATATACAAACCACAATTAGTCTAAGTTCATGCTTCCTTTTCGAGCCATTTTCGCATGGTACATACTTACATTACAACATATTTAACAAACATGAGGTAGTCCTATACATGCCA
>NW_026440862.1:0-8453 GCF_025698485.1 Gossypium arboreum | reverse complement strand
AAGTTGGACAAGGGAAAGACAAAGTAATTGAATAGCCATTGAAAACGCACAACATCCGAGGTAAGTCATTAACATATATTTGGTATTGATTTAAATGATCATAATATATATGCAATTGTGTTTAATGAATTGATGTGTAAATGAAAATGTATGTTATGGAATGATGCCATTGTTGAATGTATAAAGGCAGCAAAATGCATAAGGTATTGGTCCGGACTAAAAGGGGGTATAAATGG
Source organism: Gossypium arboreum (assembly GCF_025698485.1). Lineage (NCBI taxonomy): Eukaryota > Viridiplantae > Streptophyta > Magnoliopsida > Malvales > Malvaceae > Gossypium > Gossypium arboreum. Next base: position 8,217 of record NW_026440862.1, on the reverse strand, counting down.
ACACGGTGACAAGATTGGCACTAAGTGGGGTTTAAATTGTACAGCACTAATGTGCGAAGTTTGATTCTATAGCACTAAGTGCGAGCTGAAAATATATAGCACTAAGTGGGATTCACTATATGCTCTGTATTACAATTGGCACTGAGCGACATTATCGAGTTAATCTCGGACAGCTAATCGGGTAAGTACCTTGAGCTCATGACGAATAGGCAATATGTTCATGCTCGGGTTGAGCTTGGTAAGCTTTAAATCTATGTGATGATTGCAATTGTGTGATTGTGGTGAAAATGAGTTAGTGTGTGAAAATGCCTCAAATATCTTATCGATAAATATGAAATGTGGATGTATGGCTTGATATGAGATTGAACCGAAAGGTCCGAGGAATTATGGTATAGTTTCGATATGGATGAAGTACCTAGCCTTGTTTCATTGTTTCACTTTGTGATGAATTTAGCTAATGGATAATTGTAAAGTGCTTATGACTTACTGAGTTATAAACTCACTCGGTGTTTCTTGTCACCCATTTTAGGTCTCTTGGACTCAGATGATTAGCTGGTTCGAACCGTCTGAAGTCATCACACCGCTGAAATATTTTGGTATTGTCTTCGTTGTTGAAGAACATTTGGCATGTATAGGCTATTATATTTTGTTGAACTGTGGGTTGTAAACTTTAAGCCATGTGAAAATGGCCTATGTGGTCGCCGAGTGGGATGCTAGAACCTATAGCCACGAGTCTTAGAAACTTTAATTTTGATAAGGTGGCCATAATTTGTGTCATGTTTGATGGATGATTAAGGCCAAGGAAAGATTCATGAAATTGGCATAGTCTACTGCAGTAACTGTTGCGGACAGCAGCAGTGAGGTGAGATTGAAAATCACTAAAAATAGTAGAAGTAGAATTAAATAGTGAATAAATTATGCAATTGAACCTTGATGAATCTAGTTTAATATGGATGGAACGAAACGACCATATGAGCAGTATATTGAGAGATATTAAAGTTCTCGTGAGACAGGGCCAGAACGGTTTCTGGGTCCCCTGTCGTGACTTTGAAAATTTACTATAAATTATCCAGAAAGAATTAGAAGTCATGCCTTATATTTTAAGATTCCATTTTGAGTCTAGTTTCATTAGAAATAAACGGCACCAGTATTAAATCCCTGTACAGAGAGATATTCAAGTTTTAACGTGCGAAGGTCAGTGTAGTCGACTTCTGTAACATTGGTGACTTTAACTAATAAACTGTACCAATTGGCCCAACCAAAATTCTAGAAATAAATCCATGGATAGATATATGAGTCTAAATTCAGGAAAATTTACGGAATCAGTTTCAGTTTCGAAACTCGAGATATGATTTTTATAGCGACAGTGACGCAGTTTTCCAGCCTGTCTGGAAATGCCAAATTGGTTGGTACCTTGAGAAGATTTGGCCCATTAACCCTCGTGGTCCCGAAACGCCGACGGTCACGGGTTCGGGTGTTACATTTCATTGGTATCAGAGCTATGGTTTAGTCGGTTCTAGGACTATCATAGCGCTGTGAGTCTAGCTATACATGCCAAATTGTTAGTGCTTAATAATGTGATGACTTGACGGTTGAAATTTTTGTTTTGATTAGCAATGGAACCCGGTAGAGAGACCCTTGGCGGATGACGTTGAAAGTGTAGCGGCTGCTCCTACGCAAGGGACACCGCCTGCTGAGCCTCAGTCATCCGCGAATAATCAAAATGAAGGGGCTGAAACAAGCCTTCTTCACCATGATGAATGAGTGGGTCGCTAATATGCCCGAACCAACCCGCTGTCCAACCATTCCCGAATTTAAATACTCCACCCCAAGAGCCCGCAATGCCTCCAGCCATCGATCCCGTGAGGCTGAGTAAACCACCGTGGACTTGATTAGGAAGCGTGGGAGGAGTTCAAGGCCATAGTTACCTGATGATGCCGAAAAGGCCGAAGTTCGCTCGATAACACCATTAGAGTGTTAGATGAACTCGTCATGCACACCGATGAATGTCTTAAGTGTGCTATATCCTTGTTAGAGACTCACTACTATTGGTGGAGGACTTTAATTTCCATAGTCCCAAATGAACGAGTTACTTGGGATTTCTTTCAATCCAATTTCAAAGAAATACATTAGTCAACGGTTCATCGATCGAAGCGTAAGGAATTCTTGGAACTCAAGCAAGGCCGATGATCAGATCTCAATACGAACATGAGTTCGTAAGACTTAGTCGTATGCTTCTGGAGTGTGTGGTGATGAGGTTGCAATGTGCAAAAGATTTGAACAAGGATTGAATGAAGAGTTAAAGTTACTAGTGGGAATTTTGGAGATAAAGGAGTTCGTGACACTAGTCGAACGAAGCCGCAAGGCGGAAGAACTTGGGAAGGAGAAGAAGAAGGCTGAATTTGAAGCAAGAGATTACCGTAAAAGATCGACGAGTAAAGCTCCGCTCTCACTGTAAAGAGGTTCGTGGAGGACACCAAGAAGTCGAGGACGATCGCGGAATTTCCATTAGAGCCCACCATTGACGGACTCCCGAGCTACTTCAGAGCTAGTGTGGGCAATAATCGTCAAGAGAGACCTGAATGCCCCCAATGTGGAAGACGACACCTAGGTGAATGTTGGGGTAAGTCGTTAATAGGGCCTGTTATGGATGCGGTTCAAGGACCACTTCATTAGAGATTGCACGGAGCTAGATGAGAGGAATAAGACGCAAGGTGCAAGACCTAGTGGAACGATACTGGAGGTAGGCCCCGAGAATCTCTCGGAGGTGGGTGGTAATCGAGAGGAGCCTCTAATACGGTTGTCCGATCCGAGACCCGTGTTCTGCTAGAGCATATGCCATCCGCGCACAGAGGAGGCATCCTCCCTAACGTTATCACTGGTACTTTTACTCTTTGATACTATTGTGATTGCATTGATTGACCCCGCCTACTCACTCATATGTATGTGAAACCTTAGCATCCAAAGAAGACTCTACCGTCTGAGTCTACCGAGTTCGAATTGAGTGTCAAACCCTTTGGGTCAATACGCGTTCGTTGATAAAGTGTGCAAGAGATGCCCCTAATAATTCGAGAATCCTGTTCCTACCGATCCGATGCTTCTACCATTTCATGAATTCGATGTTATTCTTGGTATGGATTGGTGATCAGACATGATGCAGTGGTGGACGCAAAAGGAAAACTATTGATTTGAGGAGTGCAAATAATGAGGTAGTCCGAGTCGAGTCATCGATTTAAAAGGAGCGCCAACGATAATATCTTCTATGACCGCCGGAGGTATGTGAAAAGGTGTGAAACATACCTTCATGTATGTGTTTGGAAGTAAAGAGACGGAAAGGAAACTCGAATCGGTACCAAGTGGTTTGTGAGTATTCAGATGTTTTTCCCGAGGAGTTACCGGATTGCCACCGGTTCGAGAAGTGGAATTCGCATCGGTTGTACCGTACTACGCCGATTTCAATAGCCCCGTATCGTATGGCATTAACGTAATTAAAGGAATTGAAGGTTCAATTGCAAGAATTGACGGATAGAGGTTTCGCCGACCGAGTTTTTCTCCATGGGCGACTCGTATTGTTTGTGAAGAAGAAGGACGGAACCATGAGGTTGTGCATCGACTATCGTCAACTCAATAAAGTGACGATAAAGAATAAATATCCATTGCCACGAATTGACGATTTGTTTGATCAATTAAAGGGAGCCTCGGTGTTTTCAAAGATAGATTTGAGGTCGGTACTTATCAGTTGAGGGTCCGAGAATCGGACATACCCAAAACCGCTTTTAGAACGAGGTACGGTCACTACGAATTCTTGGTGATGCCGTTTGGGCTCACTAATGCCCTCGGTGTTTATGGATTTAATGAATAGAATTTTCAGCCATACTTGGATCGGTTCAGTAGTTGTATTTATCGATGACATTTTGGTCTATTCGAGAGATGAAACCGAACATGCTAAACACCGAGGCTAGTGTTGCAAATCTTACGAGATAAGCGATACGCAAAGTTCAAGAATGTGAATTTTGGTTGAAAGAGGTTAGCTTTTGGGGCACGTGGTGTCCGATCGGTGTCGGTGGACCCGAACAAAATTCGCCATAGTCGATTGAAACCACCAAGGAATGTTACCGGTTAGAGCTTTTGGGGCTTGCGTTATTACCGACGATTTGTAAAAGGTTTCGACGATAGCCACGCCAATGACGGCTACTCCAAAAGGATGTTAAGTTCGAATGGACGGAGAAATGTCGAAAAGTTTCGATCAACTAAAGCTTATTTGACTGAAGCCCCAATTCTAGTGCAACCCTAATCGGGCAAAGAGTTTGTCATTTATAGTGACGCATCCCTACTTGGGTTGGGTTGATTGATGCAAGAAGGGCAGTTGTGGCTTGCGCCGAGACAATTAAAGCCACATGAGAAAATTATCCACCCATGATCTCGAATTGGCGCCATCGATTCCCTTAAAGATATGGCGACATTACTTATTTGGTGAGAAGTGCCATGTGATTCGGATCACAAAAGTCTCAAATATTTGATGACCCAAAGAGACTTAAATCACGACAATCCCTACTTGGGTTGGGTCGATTGATGCAAGAAGGCGAGTTGTGGCCTATGCGTCGAGACAATTAAAGCCACATGAGAAAAATTATCCGACCCATGATCTCGAATTGGTCGCCATCGATTCGCTTTAAAGATATGGCGACATTACTTATTTGGTGAGAAGTGCCATGTATTCGGATCACAAAAGTCTCAAATATTTGATGACCCAAAGAGACTTAAATCTGACAAAGGCGATGGCTCGAGTTGTTAAAAGATTATGAGCTCGTCATTGATTATCACCCGAAGGGCTAATGTGGTTGCGATGCCTTAAGCTCGAAAATCACCGCTTTGCTTTATGAGCGATGAATGTACACTTGTCTATCCTACCCGACAATGTGTTAGTAGCTGAATTGAAAGCCAAACCATTATTGATACGTCAAATTCGTGAAGCTCGTAAAGTCGACGATGAGTTGGTTGCAAACGGGATGAGTGTGTTCAACAAGGACTCGAATTTCAAATCGATGATGACGATTGTTTGAGGTTCGAAGTCGTCTGTGTGTTCCAAAGAATTGAACTTATTCCAATAATTTTGAACGAAGCCCATTGTAGCCGAATGGCAATCCACCGGAGTACGAAGATGTACAACGATTTGAAACGTCGGTTTTGGTGGCATGGTATGAAACGAGACATCTCGATTTTGTTTCGAGATGTTTAATATGTTAACAAGTGAAAGCGAACATCAAGTGCCTTCAGATTACTTCACCATCACGATACCCGAGTGGAAATGGGATCGAGTCACAATGGACTTTGTATCCGACGCCATTGTCAATGAGTAAGAAGGATGCGATTGGGTCGTTGTCGATAGATCGACTAAGTCGCCTCGCTTATCCTCGCACGCACGGATTTTTCAATGGACAAACTAGCCAATTGTACGCTTTCGATTGTGAGATTACACGGGTGCCTATTTCCATCGTGTCGGATAGAGATCCGAGATTTACCTCGCGATTTTGGAAGAAGTTGCAAGAAGCTTTGGGTACCAAGTTGCATTTCAAGCACCGCCTTTCACCCCCAAACCGATGGTCAATCCGAACGGATAATTCAAATACTCGAGGATATGTTGAGATGTTGTATCCTTGAGTTTAGTGGTTCATGGAACGGATTTTTGATTGAATTCGCCACAACAATAGCTTTCAATCAAGTATTAAGATGGCGCTTACGAGGATTTATACGGTGAAATGCCGACCCCATTATTTCGAAACTTGGAAGGTAAATTCTTCGTTGATTTGGTTAAGGATGCCAGCAAAGAGTTCGAGTAATTCGTGAAAGTTTGAAAGCGCCGGATCGCCAAAAGTCGATGCGGATTTGAAAAGAAAAGATATTGAATATCGGTTGGAGGGTCTTTTCAAAGTTTCACCTTAAGAAGGTGCTTAGATTTGGTCAAGGGCAAATTGAGTCCAGGTTCATCGGGCCATATGAAGTATCCGAACGAGTTGGGCCAGATATCGATTAATTTTGCCCCGAGCTCAAAGGATTCACAACGTTTTCATGTCTCGATGCTTCATGATATAGGTCTGATCCATCGCACGAATTGCTCCATCCGAGATTGAGATTCATAATTTGAGCTATGAAGAGGAACCTTGCATTATGAGGCGGAAGTAAAAGAGTTGCAATAGGAAAATCCCAGTGAAGGTGTTGTGGCATAAACACGAATGGAAGAAGCCACTTGGGAACTTGAGGACTCTATGAAAGAGCGATACCGAGCCTATTTACGTAAGATTTTCGGGACAAAATTTCTTAAGTGGGGGAGTTGTGACATCCCTAATTGACCCTAGTCGAAAGTGGTTTGGACCACTAAACCAGTCATAATAATAATTAACCATCATAATTGATGCTCATTATATGTATATATGCATGTGTGAAAATTTCATGTTTGGATTTTGTTAATTGTGTTAATTTTATCAAATAGGACTTATGTGAGAAAATTTAGAAATGTGCTAGGCAAATGTATGGTGGCCTATTAATACATGTGGGAAAGTGTTGTCCTTGCATGTCAAATTAGCAAAATGAAGCATGATGGCCGGCCATACTATGGGTGGAAACATGTCTCCAACATGTTAGACTAGTGATGCATGTAGGAAACAATAAATTAAGAAAGTTAGCATTAAAGAAATGGAAAAAGAAAATGATGATAAAAAAAAAAAGAGTGGATGTTTTCCCCCCGCATAATGGAGAAACAAAAAAAAAGAAAGAAAAAAAAAATTTCATTCTCTCATTTTCTCCTTGCTTCCGAATGTACTAAGAAGAAAGGGGGAAGCTTGAGAAAATCAGCCATGGGAGTTTGCTAGACTAAGGTATGTTGATGTTATCCATGAGATTTATGCATGTTTTAGTTGATAGTTTGAGTTCCACCTAACCCATGGTCTAAACCTTTACCATGAAATGGGGATGATATTCGCCATGGGTGTTGTCTTCTTGGTATCATTGATGTTTGATGTTTGATGTTGTGGTGGTGAGGCATGAAGATGAGTTAAGGTTCAACTAAGGTGGATTTGTGGATGTTATTTGCATGCTAAAGGTAAAGCTTGTAATGATGCATGGTATGGTGTTGTATGGCATTTGGCCATGGTAGGAAATAAAAGGAAACTATGTTCGTTGTTCATGTCATTTGAATGAGAAGTGCTAGTAAGGTGAAGTACAAATGTTAGTGTTTGATTTACTAGTGTATATATGCATACTAGCCTAGTTGTGAACTTGAATCAAATTGGTGTTAAGTCGATACAAGCTACCTTACTTGTTGAATGTATCAAGTGTGGAAATCGGCCTTAACATGAATGTGTATGTTCGGCCACATGAACGAATACATATGTTGATGTGTATATTCGGCCTTAGGTAGCCTATTGAGGGCCTTAGCTTTTCCTTGATGCTTGAATGAATTGTATTGAATTGCTTGATGTAATATAAAATGTGCATGACCAATGTGTATCCAAGCAAAAGGGTGGCCATATGACCATTTAAACTCCTTGTCATATTCGCCATAAGCTAGCATAATGAGGTTTTAATAAGTTAAATTTGTGTGAACTAGCTCAAGAACTCAAAGGATCAAAGTTGGACAAGGGAAAGACAAAGTAATTGAATAGCCATTGAAAACGTAGACAACATCCGAGTAAGTCATTAGCATATATTTGGTATTGATTTAAATGATCATAATATATATGCAATTGTGTTTAATGAATTGATGTGTAAATGAAAATGTATGTGTATGGAATGATGCCATTGTTGAATGTATAAAGGCAGCAAAATGCATAAGGTATTGGTCACGGCACTAAGTGTGCGGGTATAAATGGACACGGTGACAAGATTGGCACTAAGTGTGCGGGTTTAAAATTGTACAGCACTAAGTGTGCGAGTTTGATTCTATAGCACTAAGTGCAAGAGCTGAAAATATATAGCACTAAGTGTGCGGATTCACTATATGCTCTTGTATTACAATTGGCACTGAGTGTGCGACATTATCGAGTTAATCTCGGACAGCAATCGGGTAAGTACCTTGAGCTCATGACAATAGGCAATATGTTCATGCTCGGGTTGAGCTTGGTAAGCTTTAAATCTATGTGATGATTGCAATTGTGTGATTGTGGTGAAAATGAGTTAGGTGTGAAAATGCCTCAAATATCTTATCGATAAATATGAAAT
>NW_026440861.1:0-8465 GCF_025698485.1 Gossypium arboreum | reverse complement strand
GACTCCGCAGAGGGCCTTTGGCCCCAAGGGCACGTGTCGAGGTGCAGCGACGCGCGGACAAGTCGCGGCGCCCTTGAGCGTAATTCCCACCGAGCGGCGGGTAGAATCTCTTGCGACGACTTAAATACGCGACGGGTATTGTGGTGGCGAGTGGCCTTGCCGCCACGATCCACCGAGATTCACCTTTGTCGCCTGATTCGTCCCTCCCCATCTCCCTTCCGATCCACCCTTGTTCTTTGCACGTCCTGACTCGGGTCCCCAAGTGGGGACTTAGTGTAAGGAGTTAGTTAAACACTTGGCCGTGCCCCCGGAAACATGGCACAACGGGGCCGGTGGTGCGGGTGCGAGCTCCAAGTGTTGGCGCCCGCACTTGTTCAATTTTTCGCTGCCGTATGCCATGCCATACTTTGTATTTGTTTTGGGCCAACAGAAAAATTTCTGTTAAACACTTGGCCGGCTCTCGAAACATCGCACAACGGGGCCGGGTGCGAAAAGAAGCCCCAACTCCATGCCCGCACTTGTTCAATTATCTACGGCATCATGCCATATTTCATTCGCTTTGTATTTATTTTGGGCCAATAAAAATTTTCAATTAAAAATACTAATGTAAGTGGCGAAAAAAACTTGCCCCCATTTCGCATGTACGGAGCCCTGCAACATCCGCAACGTAGGCCATCCCGTGGTGAGGGTCATCGGCAAACATCGCACCTTGGTGCCTCGGATCCGGGAGCGCTGAAAAAGTGTCCTGCTTGACATCCAAACTCCGCCCTCGCTTTGCATACATGAATGTCGAACGCAGCACATTGACCAAGTTTTTTAGCTTTTAGGGGAGGTGATATTGAGCAGCCAGGGTTATCCAGGCATCGCCCATGCCCATCGTGATGCCCGGACGTCGGTGTCCCCCACCACCGTTAGGTTCCTCAGTGTTCGACGATCCATCCCGCGATGATCCCATGAGCCATCCCGGATACACAAACGGCGAACGAGTCCCTCCCCAATCCCAAAAGGTAGAATTCGACACCGCTACATGTTCTGACCCAATAACGAATGAATCGCCCTAAAGGTAGGATTCGGATACCGCTGCATGTCCGTACCAACAATGAATGAATCGCCCCTCGCCCCTCCCCTTTGCAACAAGAGCCCCAGACCTTTGGCCTCATGCAGAGCCTCAGACACTCGCGCAGAGTGCCATCCTGCAGGGCGGGCCATCGGCACCACCGCCCTTTGATGTGTCGGAGCATCGGCAAGATCGGCACCTTGGTGCATCGGATGTGGGAGGGTCGAGCACCAAAGCTAATTTTGGGCCCCTGCGTGGTATGTCACCACCATAAAGTGTCCCCTGCTTGCATACATGAATGTCGCCTGCAGCACATTGACCAAGTTTTTTAGCTCTTCAGGAGGTGATATTGAGGCGAATCAGGGCTGTCCAGTGTAATCGCCCACGCCTATTTCATGCCCAGACGTTTCAGCAGCTCCCCATCGCTTGTTAGGTTCTCGGCGGTGCTCCAGGATCCATCCTGCGGTGCTCCGGCGAGCCATCCTTAATATCGGAAAACGGTTAAGTCGTCCTCCCTCCCCGTGTCCCTCCTTTGAATCATCCCTGGCCCTTCCCTTTGAACAAGATCTCCAAGACTTTGGGCCCTTGGTCGCGCTTTGAGCATCTGCACCCTTGGTAACCCAGGACGCCGATGGTGTGGGAGCACGCAGCACATTGTCGCTTGACGCAGAGCCTTGGACGCCATCGGCAACCCAGGACGCTTTGTCGGCGGTGAGCTTCGGCACCATCGGAACCTAGGCCCTTGGTCGTGCGAGAGCCTAGGCACCATCTAAACCCAGGCCCCTGGTCGCGGGAGCCTGGCCACCATCGGCAACCTAGGCGCTTGTCGTGTGGGAGCCTCGGCCACCATCGGCAACCTAGGCCCCTGGTCATGCGAGAGCCTCGAGCACCATCTGCACTCTAGGCCCTCGGTCGCAGCGTGGAGCCTCGGCACCATCGGCAACCTAGGCCCTTGGTCGGCGAGAGCCTCGGGACCATCGGCACCTAGGCCCTTGGTCGTGCGGGAGCCTCGGCCACCATCGGCACCTAGGCCCTGGATGTGCGTGGAGCCTGGGGCACCATCGGCAACCCAGGCCCTGGTCGTGCGGGAGCCTCCCGCACCACCGGAACCTAGGCCTTGATCGCGCGGAGAACTCCTGGGCACCATCGGCAACCTAGGCCTTGATCGCGGCGCAGAACCTCGGCACCATCGGCACCTTTGGTGCTTGGATGTGCGGGAGCCTCGAACACCATCGGCAACCTCGGCCCTTGGTCGCAAGTGGGAGCCCTGGCACCACCGGCACCTTGGTGCCTTGGATGCGCGGAGCCTCGAGCAAGATTGGCACCTTTGGTGCTTGATGCGGGAGCCTTGACACCATCGGCAACCTATGACGTTGGATGCGGGTGCCTCGAGCAGCAGGGCACCCCGGTGGCTTCGGATGTGCGGGCTAAAGAAAAGTGTCCCCTGCTTCGGATATACGAATGTTGCCCGCAGCGATTGACGGTTTTTTAGCTCTTTAAGGGTAGAGATCCGCCGCCTCGACGTGGCCCCCTCGAACCCGAGGTGGGTGCGTCCGCAGCCCACACGGGGTCGGATAGTCCCGCAATGACTCACCAACGGTGGGGTCAATCGCCGGCGCTTAGTGGCCGGGTGATGATTTTCGGTTGGTCAAGCCCGTGCCCATAGAAATGTAGCCAACGACTTCAAGACCAGGTTCCCTATATCGGGCAAAGATCTCTTGGGGTGGCTTATGCATTGCTATGGGCTCGAGCTTGGCTTGCCCATTCTCCCCCGTCATGTTAAGGACGCCTTGTGCCTTCCAAGTCGGCGACCCATCGGCGCTTTGGCCTTGCCAAGGCCTTGCCTGCATTCGAAGTTGCCCGTGACCCCAAAGCATCAAGTCCCTTTGACGGCAACGGCTCACCGGGGGCGTAAGTTGAGTTTGTAGGCTTGGTCTTGGCTTGACCAAGTCCCAATGGGATTTTGTCCTCGTAGTTCTCGTGCCAAGCGCTTGTGGTGTGCCCTCGTTTCATTGTTCTTCCGCCCCTACCAATACATTGGTTGGGGGTTGTTGGCCGGTGTGCGGGTGCTACCACTAGTACGCAATGGGCATATGAGTGGTGTTTTGCTGTGTGTATTGGCAGGCTCCATGCTACCCGCATCGAACTGCCGAGCCACACTCTTCATTAACTCCCCTTGTTCTAATTGAACCTGTGGGATGCGATCGGATCCCGTGTTGCGTACCCAAGCCGATGGAATTATTGATGTGTTGCCGTCCCTTCTCCATCTCGTGCCCTTTGGGGTGTGTAGGACCACAATCGTGCCCTGTGTCCCGAGTGTGCCCCCTTAAATCGGTGTGGCCTCGTCGGTGCACTGGTGCTCGCTCGTGCTTTCGGATGCGGAAAATATTTTTGAGAGTAGGGTTTAGGCCCTTGTCTCTCGATGCCTATGCATTTTGTCTCTTGACACGGACGATGCTCGTGCTCGTTATGGCCTCTTCGTTGCTCACGCGGCATGTTGAGAGCCATGCAAAGGTCGACGTCGCGGAGGAATGCTACCTGTTGATCCCGCCAGAGTCATATGCTTGTCTCAAAGATTAAGCCATGCATGTGTAAGTATGAACAAATTCAGATCGTGAAACCGCGAATGGCTCATTAAATCGCTTATAGTTTGTTTGATGGTATTTGCTACTGGATAACCGTAGTAATTCTAGAGCTAATACGCAACAAACCCCGACTTCTGAAGGGATGCATTTATTAGATAAAGGTCGACGCGGGCTTTGCCCGCTGCTCGATGATTCATGATAATCTCGACGGATCGCACGGCCTTTGTGCCGGCGACGCATCATTCAAATTTCTGCCCTATCAACTTTCGATGGTAGGATAGTGGCCTACTATGGTGGTGACGGGTGACGGAGAATTAGGGTTCGATTCCGGAGAGGGAGCCCCGAGAAACGGCTACCACATCCAAGGAAGGCAAGAAAGCGCGCAAATTACCCAATCCTCGACACGGGAGGTAGTGACAATAAATAACAATACCGGCTCTATGAGTCCGTAATTGGAATGAGTACAATCTAAATCCCTTAACGAGGATCCATTGAGGGCAAGTCCGTGCCAGCAGTCATGCGGTAATTCCAGCCCAATAGCGTATATTTGTTGTTGCAGCTTAAAAAGCTCGTAGTTGGACTTAGGTGGGTCGGTCGGTCCGCCTCACGGTGAGCACCGGTCCGCTCGTCCCTACCGCTGGCGATGCGCCCCGGCCTTAATTGGTTGGGTCGTTCCTCCGGCGCAAGTTATTTTGAAGAAATTAGAGTGCTCAAAGCAGTGCCTACGCTTGTATACATTAGCATGGGATAACATCATAGGATTTCGATCCTATTGTGTTGGCCTTCGGATCGGAGTAATGATTAACAGGACAATGGGGCATTCGTATTTCATAGTCGAGGTGAAATTTTGGATTTATGAAAGACGAACAACCGCGAAAGCATTTGCCAAGGATGTTTTCATTAATCAAGAACGAAAGTTGGGGGCTCGAAGACGATCGATACCGTCCTAGTCTCAACTATAAACGATGCCGACCAGGATCGGCGGATGTTGCTTTTAGGACTCCGCCGGCACCTTATGAGAAATCAAAGTCTTTGGGTTCCGGGGAGTATGGTCGCAAGGCTGAAACTTAAAGGAATTGACGGAAGGGCACCATCAGGAGTGGAGCCTCGCGGCTTAATTTGACTCAACACGGGAAACTTACCGTGTCCGTATATAGTAAGGATTGACAGATCGAGAGCTCTTTCTTGATTCTATGGGTGGTGGTGCATGGCCGTTCTTAGTTGGTGGAGCGATTTGTCCGTTAATTCCGTTAACTAACGAGACCTCACCGCTAACTAGCTACACGGAGGTGATCCTTCGTGGCTAGCTTCTAGAGGGACTATGGCCTTTAGGCCACGGAAGTTTGAGGCAATAACAGGTCCTGTGGATGCCCTTAGATGTTCTCGGCCGACGCGCGCTACAATCGATGTATTCAACGAGTCTATAGCCTTGGCCGATGTGCCCGGTAATCTTTTGAAATTTCATCGTGATGGGGATAGATCATTGCAATTGTTGGTCTTCAACGAGGAATTCCTAGTAAGCGCGAGTCATCAGCCGCGTTGACTACGCCCCCGCCTTTTGTACACACCGCCCGTCGCCCTCCTACCGATTGAATGGTCCTGAAGTGTTCGATCGCGGCGACGGGCGGTTCGCCGCCCGCGACGTCGCGAGAAGTCCATCGAACCTTATCATTTAGAGGAAGGAGAAGTCGAATAAGGTTTCCGTAGGTGAACCTCGCGGAAGGATCATTGTCGAAACCTCGCCCAGCGTAACGACCCGTGAACGCGTTGTATACAACATCGGAGGTGGTGCGGGTGCATCGTTGCCTCGTCCCCACCCCTGCGTGTCGGAGCGGCCGGTCTTGTCATCCCTTTTGCCCATTGGGTGGGTGAGATGTCGATCAACTTCTTCGATGCAAAACGAATAAACCCCGGCGCGAATCGCGCCAAGGAATCGAAATGAAAAAGGGACACATCTCTTGTCGCCGCACCGTTCGCGTGTCGCGTCAGTTGATGTTGTTCTTTGTCGCAAAGTATATAGAACGACTCTCGGCAACGGATATCTCGGCCTCGCATCGATGAAGAACGAGCGAAATGCGATACTTGGTGTGAATTGCGTAATCCCGTGAACCATCGAAGTCTTTGAACGCAAGTTGCGCCCTGCCATTAGGCCGAGGGCACGTCCGCCTGGGTGTCACGCATCGTCGCCCCCATCTAACCCCGATCCTCGACTCGGTTGGACCGGGGCGGAAATTGGCCTCCGTGCGCCACAACCAGCGGTTGGCCTAAATTCGAGTCCTCGACGACATAATCGTCGCGACGATCGGTGGTAATGCCGCAAGCAAACCTCGCTCGAGTCGCGCGCGCTTCGTCGATCGAGACCCTTAAACCCTTTCGGCATCGTGATCGCGACCCCTGTGTCAGCGGATTACCCACCGAGTTTAAGCATATCAATAAGCGGAGGAAAAGAAACTTACCAGATTCCCTAGTAACGGCGAGCGAACCGGAAAAGCCCAGCTTGAGAATCGGGCGCCACCGGCTGTTCAATTGTAGTCCGGAGAAGCGCCTCAGCGGCGATCGCCTAAGTCCCCGGAAAGGGGCGCCGAGAGGGTGAGAGCCCTGCCGTGCTCGGACCCGCCGCACCACGAGGCGCCGTTTACGAAGTCGGGTTGTTTGGGAATGCAGCCCTAATCGGGCGGTAAATTCGGCCCAAGGCTAAATACGGTGAGAGACCGAGAAGCGAACAAGTACCGCGAGGGAAAGATGAAAAGGACTTTGAAAAGAGAGTCAAAGAGTGCTTGAAATTGTCGGAGGGAAGCGGATGGGGCCGGCGATGCGCCCCGGTCGGATGTGGAACGGCGAGAGCCGGTCCGCCGATCGGCTCGGGCGTGGACCGACGCGGAGTCGTGGCGGCGCCCAAGCCCGCCTTTGATACGCCTGTGGAGACGCTGCCGCCGATCGTGGGATCCAAAGACGCGCCGCCTCGGCGCAAGCCAAGCACTCGCGTGTTCTCGGCCGCCGCTGGTTTTCTATTCGCCCGCCTTGAAACACGGACCAAGGAGTCTCGACATGTGTGCGAAGTCAACGGGCTGGAAAACCCGTAAGGCGCAAGGAAGCTGATTGGCGGATCCTCACGGTGCACCGCCGACCGACCTTGATCTTCCGAGAAGGGTTCGAGGAGAGCATGATTCGCTTCGGACCCGAAAGATGGTGAACTATGCCTCGAAGCGGGCGGCCAGAGGAAACTTCGTGGAGGCCCGCAGCGACATCGACGGCAAATCGCTCGTTCGACGGGTATAGGGCGAAAGACTAATCGAACTGCCTAGTAGCCGGTTCCTCCGAAGTTTCTCAGATAGCCGGAGCCCTTAGCGAAGTTCTATCGGGTAAAGCCAATGATTAGAGGCATCGGGGCGCAACGCCTCGACCTATTCTCAAACTTTAAATAGGTAGGACGGCGCGGTTGCTTGCTGAGCCGCACCACGGAATCGAGAGCTCCAAGTGGGCCATTTTTGGTAAGTTTAATCGGCGATGCGGATGAACCGGAAGCCGGGTTACGGTGCTCCAATCACAAGGCTAACCTAGAACCCACAAAGGGTGTTGGTCGATTAAGACAAAGGAGGACGGTGGTCATGGAAGTCGAAATCCGCTAAGGAGTGTGTAACAACTCACCTCCGCCAATCAACTAGCCCTCGAAAATGGATGGCGCTTGCCGCGACCTATACCTTTGGCCGCTTGGGCAAGAGCCAGCCCCGATGAGTAGGAGGGCGCATGGTCGCCGCAAAACCCGGCGCGAGCCCCATGAGCTACCGCTTGCGCAGATCTTGGTGGTAGTAGCAAATATTCAAATGAGAACTTTGAAGGTCAAGAGGGGAAAGGTTCCATGTGAACGGCACTTGCACATGGGTTAGTCGATCCTAAGAGACGGGAAGCTCGTCCGATAGCTGCTCAGCGAAGCTTCGAAAGGAATCGTTAAAATTCTCAACCGGACGCGGCGGCCGACGGCAACGTTAGGAGTCCGGAGACGCTTACGGGGCCTCGGAAGAGTTATCTTTTTCGCTTAACTACCGCCCACTCGAAACGGCCACCGGAGGTAGGGTCCAGCTGGCCGAAGAGCACCGCACGTCGTCGTGGTGTCCGGCAGCCCTGGCCCTTTGAAAATCCGGAGGACCGAAAAGGTCCGCCGCCGGCCGCATTTCATAACCGCATCAGTTCCAAGGTGAACATACCGTCAATGGAACAATGTAGGCAAGGGAAGTTCGGCAAATGGATCCAGAACTCCTCGAAAAGGATTGGCTCTGAGGGTCAGCACGGGTCCTGGGCCTCGAACCCGCTCGGCCGCCGGTGGCATCGCCGAAGCCGCTCGCGGCAGAGCGGGTCGCCGCGTTTCGCCGGGGATTCGGATCGAACGCGCCTTCGGGCCTTCCCTGCGACGAACAATGACTCGTAATCGGTACGACAAGGAATCTGATCGTTTAATTAAAACAAAGCATTGCGATGGTCTCGCGATGCTCACGCAATGTGATTTCGCCTGCTCAATGTCAAAGTGAAGAAATTCAACCAAGCGCGGTAAACGGCGGGAGTAACTATGACTCTCTTATAGTAGCCAAATGCCTCGCCATCTAATTAGTGACGCGATGAATGGATTAACGAGATTCCTACCGGCCCCCGCTTCACTATCCAAATAAACCACGCCAAGGGAACCAAGCTTGGTGTAATCACGGGAAAGAAGACCCGCTGAGCTTGACTCTAGTCCGACTTTGTGAAAATGACTTGAGAGGTGTAGGATAAGTGGGAGCCTCTGGGCGAAATTGAAATACCACTACTTTTAACGTTATTTTACTTAT
>NW_026440859.1:0-7910 GCF_025698485.1 Gossypium arboreum | reverse complement strand
TGAACCTTGATGAATCTATTTTATATGGATGAAACGAAACGACCATATGAGCGGTATACTGAGAAATATTAAGGTTCTCGTGAGACAGGGCTAGAACGGTTTCTGGGTCCCTGTCGCGACTTTGAAAATTACCATAAATTATCCAGAAAGAACTAGGAGTCATGCCTTATATGTAAAGATTCCATTTTGAGTCTAGTTTCATTAGAAACAAACAGCACCAGTATTAAAGCCCTGTACAGGGAGATATTCAAGTTGTAACGCGCGAAGGTCAGAGCAGTTGGTCCCTGTAACATGGGTGACTTTAACTAATAAACTGTACCAATTGGCCAAAAATTCTAAAATAAATCCATGGATGGGTATATGAGTCTAAATTCAGGAAAATTTACAAACCAGTTTCCGAGTTTTGAAACTCGAGATATGATTTTAAGGCGACGGTGACGCAGTTTTCCAGCCTGACTGGTAATGTCAAACTGGTTGGTATCTTGAGAGGGTTTGGCCGTTAACCCTCGTGTCCGACACGGTCGGTCTCGAGTTAGGGTGTTACGAATACATCACAATCATGCCCTTTCAACTTCAATCATGGTTAAACAAAAGAAAACTCAATGTCTTACTCAAGATGGCTACAAAGAAATTTCAAGAGTAGACAATCCATCATTGCATGCATCATCATCAAGCTTCACACTTAGCATGCAATGGCTTTATCACAATATCAACTTTGACCAAATACCACTTCCATGGCATAACAAGGATTTGAACCATGGCTAACATGAACATCAAGTTGGCAACTAAAACATGCATGAATCTCATGACACAACCTCATACATACCATAATCTTGGTGCAAGTTTAGCCGAATCTCCTTCTAGATCTCTTCTAAACAAATAAAATGAAGCAAAAATCTCTTCTTCCTCCTTAGTTTTGGCTCAAAGAAAGGATGAACAAATTTTTTCTTTCTTCCTTTACAACTCACGGCAATGGGGAGATACCACACTCACACACACATTTTTTTCATTCTTTTCTTACCCATGCTTATTTGTTTATTATTTCTCCTAATGTCCAACAAAACATGTTTCATGACATGTTTAGCCCATATTTCTTGGTCATGGCGGCCACCTATAAAAATTTGACATGCAAGTCCATTGTTTTGCATGCATGCTTTAATTAGTCATCACACATTTCCTATCGTACTTTCAAAGTTCACTACTAAGTCCTTTCTAGTGAAATTCACCTTTGTAACACTAAATCAATCATCAAAATGTCATACATGAGCATGCATATTATAGGCATCAAAATAAATTTCAAATTATTTTTATGCCTCGGTTTCAATGGTCCCAAACCACATTCCGACTAGGGTCAATTTTGGCATCACAACTCTCCCCACTTAAGAAATTTTGTCCCCAAAATCTTACGGTAAATAGGGTTGGGTATCGCTCTTTCATAGAGTTCTCGGTTTCCCAAGTAGCTTCTTCTATCCAGTGCTTGAGCCATAACACCTTCACTAGCGGAACCCGCTTGTTTCATAACTCTTTCACTTCCATTGGATCTGAATCGGTTCTTCCTCATAACTCATATTGGCTTGAATTTCAACTTCGATGGACTAATCACGTGCGATGGATCGGATCTATAGCGTCGAAGCATGAAACATGAAAGACGACATGAACCTTTTCGAGTTCGGGGCAAAATCAAGCGATATGCCACCGACCGACTCGCTCGGATATCTCATATGGCCCAATGAACCTCGGGCTCAACTTGCCCTTACGGCCAAATCGAGTATCTTTTTCCAAAGCGATACCTTGAGAAACACTTTATCACCCACGATACTACGATATCCTTACGGTTCGATCCGCGTCACGACCGCGATCGGAGGCTATCTTGAACTTTCACAGATTACTTTCACTTCTGTTCAGCATCTCTAATCAAATCCACCCAAAATCTTGCTTTCGAGCTCGGTCCAAAACAATGGTGTACGGCATTTACGACCGTACAAAGCCTCGTGAGGTGCCATCTTAATACTTGATTGAAAGCATTGTTGTGCGAATTCAATCAACGGCAAATACCGTTCCCATGAACCACTAAACTCGAGGACGCAACATCTCAACATATCTTCAAGTATCTCGAATTATTCTCGGATTGACCATCGGTTTGGGGTGAAAGGCGATCTTGAAATGCAACTTGGTACCCAAAGCTTCTTGCAACTTTTCCGAATGCGAGGTAAATCTCGGATCTCTATCCGACCACGATGGAAATAGGCACCCGTGTAATCTCACAATCGAAAGCGATACAATTCGTCTAATTTGTCCATTGAAAATCATGCGTCGAGGGGACAAAGTGAGCCGACTTAGTCAATCTATCTACCACGACCAAACCGCATCCTTCTTTTCGTGACAATGGCGGTCCGGATACAAGTCCATTGTGACTCGATCCCATTTCCACTCGGGTATCGTGATTGGTCAAAGTAATCCTGAAGGCACTTGATGTTCGCTTTCACTTGTTGACATATTAAACATCTCGAAACAAAGTCGAGATGTCTCGTTTCATACCATGCCACCAAAACCGCGTTTCAAATCGTTGTACATCTTCGTACTCCGTGGATTGCCATTCGCTACAATGGGCTTCATTCAGAATTATCGAAATGAGTTCCGAATTCTTTGGAACACAGACGACTTTTGACCTCAAACAATCGTCATCATTGATTTGAAACTCCAGTCCTTGTTCGAACACACTCAAACGTTTTTGACCAACTCGTCGTCGACTTTACGAGCTTCTCAAATTTGATGTGTCAATAATGGTTTGGCTTTCAATTCAGCCACTAACACACTGTCGGATCGAGCAGACAAGTGCATTCATCGCTCGTAGAGTGAATAACGATTCGACTCAAGGCATCCGCAACCACATTCGCCTTTCCGGTGATAGTCAATGACCAGCTCATAATCCTTTAAGTTCGAATAACGTCTTTAGCAGATTTAAGTCTCTTTGGGTCATCAAATTTTGAGACTTTTGTGATCCGAGTACATGGCACTTCTCACCAAATAAGTAATGTCGCCAAATCTTTAAAGGCGAATCGATGGCGGCTAATTCGAGATCATGGGTCGGATAACTTTCTCGTGTGGCTTTAATTGCCTCGGCATAGGCCACAACTCGACCTTCTTGCATCAATACACAACCTAACCCAAGTAGAGGCGTCACTATAGATGACAAACTCTTTGCGGGATTCGGTTGCACTAGAATTGGGGCTTCGATCAAATAAGTTTTAGTTGATCGAAACTTTTCGACATTTCTCCGCCCATTCGAGCTTAACATCCTTTTGGAGTAGCCTCGTCATCGGCGTGGCTATCGTTGAGAAACCTTTACAAATCGTCGGTAATAACAAGCAAGCCCAAAAAACTCGAACCTCGGTAATATTCTCGGGCTTCCAATTAAGTATGGCTGAAATTTTATTCGATTAGACTCGAATACCCGATCTGAATACCACATGACCCAAGAAGCTAACCTCTCTAACCGAACTCACACTTCTGAACTTAGCATATAATTGTTTATCCGTAAAATTTGCAGCACTAACCTCGGTGTTCACATGTTCGGTCTCATTTCTTGAATAGACCAAGATGTCATCAATGAACGACTACGAATTGATCCAAATATGGTCCGAAGATCCGATTCATTAAATCCATAAATACCGGGGCATTAGTAAGCCCAAACGGCATCACTAGGAACTCATAGTGACCATATCTCGATTAAGAAGCTCTTGGGCGCGTCCGAATCTCGATTCGCAATTGATAATAGCGATCTCAAATCTATTTTCGAGAACACGAGGCTCCCTTGATTGATCGAACAAGTCATCGATCGTGGTAACGGATATTTGTTCTTTATCGTCACTTTATTAAGCGGCGATAGTCGATCTGCAACCGCATGGTTCCATCCTTCTTTTCACAAACAACACCGGCGCACCCCAAGGCGAAAAACTCAGGCGAAACAAACCTCTATCCACCAATTCTTGCAATGAGCTTTCAACTCCTTTAATTCCGTTGGCACCATACGATACGGAGCTATCGAAATTGGTGGTACCGGTACCAATTCGATGCCAAATTCTATTTCCGAGCAGTGGTAAAAGCAATTCTTGAGAAAATCGGGTATTCACAAACCACGACACGGTTTGGGTTTCTTCGATTCCTTGTCATCGAGCACATACGTAAGGTATCGCCCTTTTCTTACATATTTCCGGCCAACATTGCGATATTACAGGCGGCAACCCTTTAAGTCCGTAGCCTCAACGAATTATCTCGTTATTCGCACCTCAAATCGATAGTCTTGCTTTTGCAATTTACAACCGCATCGTATGGTCAACCAATCCAAACCAAGAATAACGTCGAATTCATCGAACGGCAAAGCATCAAGTCCGCCGGAAAATAAGAACCTCGAACACTAGGGACTTTTCTTGCACACTTTGTTGACAAGCGTAATGACCCAAGGGTTTGACACGAATTACAAACTCGAGAGACTCAATAGGCAAAGTCTTCTTTGGATGCTAAGGTTTCACATATATAAGAATGAGTAGAACCAGGTCAATCAAAGCAATCACATTAGTATTGAAAAGAGTGAAAGTACCGGTAATGACATCCGGAGAGGCGGCATCTCGGCGTCTGGCGTGGCATAAGTCCTAGCAGGAGCCCGAGCCTCGAATCGATGGTAGCATCTCTAGATCCTCTCGACCGCCACTAACATTTCCCACATTTCTAGGTGGCCTACCTCGGCAAGGGTAGCACCCGGTTTCCACTTTGACTTACATTTTGTTCAAGCATCCCGAATCCTTCATAAATGGCCCGATCCGCACTTATAAGGAGCGATTTAAACCAACATCAACCATTTGCCAAAGCGCATTCCCTCTCGATCATTTCCACCATCCCATCAAGGACTGTGGTCAAGGGTCGACGCCCCTGTAGAAAAGCCCGAGGCCTCTAGACGGCCACATCATCTCAAATCTTTCGATGCTTGTTGAAGAGATTTCGAGGACCCTTTCAATTCTCCGCCCCACATCCCTTTTTGTTTCTCCTTCTAAGCTCTTCGCACAAGCCCCCAAGTACTACAACTCCGATCTCGAGAATGCCAACGAACATCCTTATATCATCATTCAGCCCATCCTCGGGCTTAAATAATAGCTTTAAAATGCATTTCCGATGCTAAGCCTCCAAATTTTTCGTAGTTAAATCGAATAGAACCTTGCTTAAGATCAAGAAATTCCTTCGCTTTTGGCGAAATTCGATCGATATACTTTTTAGGAACCGTTTGAAAGAATTCAAGTCACTTGCTTCTAGGCACCACGTAAGTCGAGTACTCCACCAATAGTAGGCGAACTCAGGCAAGGAGATGGTACACTTTAAGCACTATCGTGTACAAGATAGCTCATCGAGCACCCGGATAGTGTTGTCCAACCAAAATTCAGCTCCCAGATCATCATCATCCGTAGCTTTAAATTCAGGCCCCATGTTTTCAATCCCATCGACCGGGGCTTACTTGACCTTATTTGGTCACACGGAGGTATTGTAGGTGGGGGTTGCATTTGTTGAATGGAGGTTGTGGAACGGTTAGTTGAATGTATTGGCTAAACCATTTATTCATCACACTATAAAAGGCTTGCTTAGCCTCATCATTCGGATTGCGGCCATAGGTTGAGGGTCCCCGGCCTGCCCTTGGGAGCAGCCCATCTCCACATCATCGCTATCGCCGTGGGACGGATCCATTACTATAAACAAACACAAAGTCAAATTTGAAATCACCACACATCGATTCATCATTTAATGGCATGTATAGCTAGAACTAAACACATCACTAGTCCAGAATCGACTAAACCGTGGTTCTGATACCAATAAATTGTAAACCCAACCCGAGACCATTGCTGGTGTCAACAGGGGTTCAAGCCAAGTCCACATATTTTGCCCACCAATTTGACATTTCCATAGGTGGAAAACTGCGCCACCGCCAAAATCATATCTCAGTTTCAAAACTCGAAACTGGTTTCGTAAATTTTCCATGAATTTAGACTCATATATCCATCCATGGACTTATTTCTAGAATTTTGGTTGGTCCAATTGGTACAGTTTATTAGTTAAAGTCACCCATGTTACAGGGATCGACTGCTTGACCTTTTGGCGTACAACTTGAATATCTCTTCACAGGATTTAATATGGTGCCTTTTGTTTCTAATGAAACTAGATCAAAATGGAATCTGTACATGTAAGGAAAAACTTTAATTTTTCTGGATAATTTATAGTAATTTTTAAAGTTTGACAGGGGACCCAGAAACCGTTCTGGCCCTGTCTCACAATAGCTTTAATATCTCTTAACATGTAACTCCTATGACCGTTTTGTTTCTTCCATATGAAAATAGACTCATCAAGGTTCATTTACATAGCTTATTCACTATTTAATACCATTCCTACAAATTTTTGGGATTTTCACATTCACGTCACTGCAGCTGGCAGCATCTGTTTTAAGGTAGGTCTTACCTAGTTTGTAGTCTCCATGAACCAACTAGTCTTGCCATACATAGGTTCACATATGATCATTTTAACCATACCAATGGCTGACTGTGACCAACATTCCCATTTCCAATCCATAATCACATCATGAACCATATATATATATATATACAAACCCAAATAGTCTAAGTTCAGATTTTACTTTTTTGGTTTTCGCATCACAATATACATCACAACATATTTAAACCAAAGGGTAGTCCTATAATGCCATTTCAAAGTTCAACCAAAAATTTATACCAAAATGGAGGCTTTGATAGTGTGGATGACTTCGATTTAATGATCCCGAATCCAATTGCTATCGGCACAATCTATAAAAAGAGAGCCAAAGCCGGTAAGCATTTTTATGCTTAGTAAGTCTCAAGGAATAAAATCAGCTTTAATTAAAGCAATACATTCACATGGCCAAATGCATCATTTCATTAATACACATTCACATAATCATTCTTTTACACTTCATCATTATATACTTTCACAAGGTATCAACCAATTCAATAGCTGAAATTGTTAGTCGACGATAATGTTGCTCAAACATGTCATTTCCAATGCACATATAAACATACCTTATTCTTTGGGCTTTTCGAACCAATTGAATTCATTACAGCAACCAACACTCACCTCCAGCCCAAACTTCTTCGAATACAACCGGATATAACCACGCGCACGAATGCCTTCGGGTTTAGCCCGAAGAACGATTGCATTTAATGCCTTTTGCTTAGCCCGATGTAGCCACTAGCACAATTGTTCGGTCTTAACCCGATATAATTTCCAGCATAAATGTCGGACTTAGCCCGGATATCATTCAATTGCTCATGCACATACATCAATAATCATTAGACATTCATGTTTCATTTTCCAATTAAGGCTCAAACACAAATGTAATCACTAGCATAATCGCCCGGACTTAGCCCGGGTATCATTCAAAACTATAACACATAAATCAATAATCAACACATCCATATTTCATTTCACATAATTCAAGTAGGGTCACCAGGATTACCCATGTGGTCAACGGCTTTACCTATTTGATCACTTTTTTCCTTCCCTTTCCAAGGGCCCTAAGCCTTTGAGCTAATTCAAACAAATTCAATTTATTAAAACCTCATTATGCTAGCTTATGGCAAATGACAAGGAGTTTAAATGGTCATATGGCCACCCTTTAGCTTGAATACACAATGGTCATGCACATTTTATACTACATCAAGCAATTCAATAAATTCATTCAAGCATCAAGGAAAAGCTAAGACCATCAATAGGCTACCTAATTTAATATACTTAGTATACTTGCACCAATTCAACAATAAATTCCAAGATTTCCACATCATATGTGTACAGGCCAATGTACTTGCAATTTCACAAGCATTCTTCAACATTTTCTTCAT
>NW_026440858.1:0-7903 GCF_025698485.1 Gossypium arboreum | reverse complement strand
TGTGAATTAGCTCAAGAGCAAAGGGAGCAAACCATAAAGGGAAGGAAAAGTAGTTGAATATCTTAAATCGCCACAACATCCGAGGTAAGTTTCGAGTGATGACCCTACTTGAATTATATCAAAATTATGCTCCTTGTTTGTGTGGCCATTGAGCCAAATAGTAAAGGTTGATAAATATTTTGTGTTAGAGCTTTAGTAACGAAAATGAACTATGGACGGTCTTGAATATTGATATATGTTAAGTGAACATTGGAAATATATCCGCTAAGACCCAAGGCATTCGCAGAAGTTGATATATCCGCAAGACCAAGGCATTCGAGGAAGTTGATATATCCGCTAAGACCAAGGCATTCGTGAAGTTGATATATCCGCTAAGACCAAGGCATTCGACGAAGTTGATATATCCGCTAAGACCAAGGCCTTTGTGCAAGTCACCAACCGGTTATGACCAAGGCAATCGTATAGTCGCTATATCCGTTAAACTCAAAGTATGTGATTCGAAGTGAGCAATCTTGCTGTGAAAATTTCAGCTTATACACTTGTGAAAATTCCAGCAATGAGGTATGTTTGTATGTGCTTGTACTAATTGAATTCTTACAAGTAAGTATGCTTAAGTTGATAACGAGCTACCCCTTGGGCTAAGTTGTTCTTTTGTGTATGAACATAAGGGTCGGTGATGTGAAATAAGTATGAGTATGGGAATGTGAATTAGTAAAGTGGTTTAATTAGCCATGTGAATAAAATACCTTAGTCAAAGCTGATTTCATTGCTTGAGACTTACTAAGCATTAAAATGCTTACCCGCTGTTTGGCTCTGTTTATAGGTTTCGCTTAGCTATCGGATTCGGGATCAAAGAAGTCAAGTCATCCACACTATCGAAGCCCCATTTTGGTACAAATTTTGTTGAACTTTGAAATGGCATGTATAGACCATCCTTTGTTGAAGGTCATGTACCTTCCTGGTTGTAAACTTGGATAGCCATGCTAAAATGGCTTATATATGCTTAGCATAGAACTATAATCGCTTGTATGTTGACCCTTATGAGGTATGGAATTATTTTGAAACGATTAGCCATTGAATGGTTAATCATGATCACGCTTTGTGCTATGTATGTAAAAAGGGCCAATTGAATCATGGAAAGTATGAAATAGGTAAAGCCTACTAAAGGCAGATGCTGACAGCAGCAGTGACGTGGATGTGAAAAATCACTAAAATAGTAGGAATGGTATTAAATAGCAAATAAATTATGTAAGTGTACCTTGATGAATCTACTTTCATATGGAAGAAACGAAATGGTCATATGAGTTATAAGTTAACAGATTTTAAAGTTCTTGTGAAATAGGGCCAGAACGGTTTCTGGATCCCCTGTTCCAACTTTGGAAAATCATTGTAAATTAACCAGAGATAATTAGGAGTCATTCCATATATGTGTAGATTCCTCTCTGAGTCTAGTTTCTATAGAAACAAACGACATCAGTATTGAAGCCCTGTACAGGGAGATATCCAATTGTAACGCACAAAGGTCAGTGTAGTCGATCCCTACAACAGGCGAGACTTTAACTAATAAACTGTACTAATTGGCTCGACCAAAAATTCTAGAAAAAATATGTAGATGGACATATGAGTCTAGTTTCAGGAAAAATTTACGGAACTGATTTTCGAGTTGTAAAACTCAAGTTATGAATTTTGGAGCGACTAGTACTCAGATTGGCAGCTTGTCTGAAAATTGTCAATAAGTGGGTTGAAGTCTAACACCTTGCTCGACTCCGACGGTCTCTAGTTCGGGTGTTACAATTTTATTGGTATCAGAGCTACGGTTTAGTCGATTCTAGGACTACCGTAACGCTTTGGGTCTAGCTATACATGCCATTTTATGTGATTATATGATAGTGTGGTGATTTCGACGCTTGAACTTGTGTTTATTTATAGTAATGGATCCCATCCCAACCGAAAGCGATAGCTGATGATGTGGAGAGGTGGGCGCCGCCTCAAGACAAGGGACAGGCCAGTGGACTCTCAACCTGTGCTAGTAATCCAATGACGAGGCTAGACAAGCTTTTATAGCGTGATGAATGATTGGTTCAACCAATACATTTGAACTAATACTACTGCTCCACAACCTCCATTCCCAACAAACACAAATTTCAGACCTACAATGCCTCCTAGAATTGACCAATATAGTCAATAAGCCCAGCTTGATAGAATCCAAAACATGGGGCTACGAATTTAAAGCTACGGATAGTGATGATGCCGAAAGTTCAATTTTGGTTGACAACACGATCCGGTACTGATGAGCTATCTTGTACACCCGATGAATGCCTAAAGTGTACCATCTCCTTGCTACGTGATTCGCTTACTATTGGTGGAGTACTGATTACAGTCCCTGTAACAAGTAACTTGGGAGTTCTTCCAAACCGAAGTTTCGAAAAGTATCACAGAGATTTATGGACCAAAAACGAAAGGAATTTCTAACTTAAACAAGGTTCCATGTTTCAATCGACTATGAACGAAAATTCGGAGGCTTAGCCAGACGCGAGAATGCATTTCTTCGTAAGCCGTGATGTGTAAACGCTCAAGATGGACCTCAATGATGAGATAAAGTCAGTATGTTGGCATTTTGGAAACGAGAGTTTGTGACTTCTCGGCGAGCGCAAAGCCGAGGAGTTTAGTATGGAGAAAAGGAAAGTCAAGCGGAGCAAGGAGTTTCGTAAGAGGTATTCGGGAAGCCCTTCCAATACCATCAAAGAAACTTAGAGATGGCTTAGGCCGATCTAGAGACACTTCGGCTTTTCTAGACGAGATCGCGATCGACCTGCGACTCACATCAATCACTTCGATCCAGAGTGGGAATGATCGACGAGAGAGACTGAGTGCCAGATTGTGGCAAATGGCATTTTGAAGTCGAGATTCCGTGACCGCCTCTATAAGTGTGGATCATTGACCACTTCATTAAAGATTGCCCGAGGTTGTCCGAATGTAATGTAGATCGGAGTGGAAACCGGTACTACCACCGCCGAGGTAGACCATCCGAAATACGGCAAGGCTAGTGGTGGTCGAGAGGATCTAGAGATGCGACCAGATCCGAGGCTCGCGCCAGCTAGGACTTATAGTATACGCCAACGAGGATGCCTCCTCGCCGATGTTATTATGGTACTTTCACCTCTTTGATACTAATGTGATTGCTTTGATTGACCCCGGTTCTACTCATTCTTATATATGCGAACCTTAGCATCCAAAGAAGACTTTACCTATTGAGTCTCATCGAGTTCGAATTGGTGTCAAACCTTTGGGTCGTATGTCGGTCGACAAAGTGTAAGAAATGCCCCTAGTAATTCGAGGTACCTGCTTTCCCGGACTTGATGCTTTTGCCGCTCGATGAATTTGATGTTATTCTTGTTGGATTGGTTGACCGCATGATGCGGTTGTGAATTGCAAAAGCAAGACTATTGATTTGAGATGCAAACAACGAGATGATCCGAAGGAGTCTTTAACTTGAAGGGTTGCCGTAATATCATCAATGTTGGCCCGTAAATATGTAAGAAAAGGGTGTGAAGCATACCTTATGATATACTTGATGATAAGGAGTTAGGAATAGAACCCAAATCGCGGTGGTTTGTGAATACCTGGACGCTTTTTCCCAAGAATTGCCGGTTTGCCACTGCTCGGAGATAGAGTTTGGCATTGAGCTTGTACCGGGACCACACCGATTTCGATAGCTCCATATCGTATGGCACCAACGGAATTAAAGGAGTTGAAAGCTCATTGCAAGAGTTGATGGATAGAGGTTTTGCTCGCCAGTTTTTCACCTGGGGTGCACCAAGTTGTTTGTAAAAAGAAGGACGAACCATGAGGTTGTGCATCGACTATCGCCGCCTTAATAAAGTGACAATAAAGAACAAGTATCCGCTACACGATCGATGATTTGTTCGATCAACTCAAGGAGCCTCGTGTTCTCAAAATAGATTTGAGATCGGCTATTATCGCCATAATCCGAGATTCTGACATACCCAAAACCGCCTTCGTAATCTAGATATGGTCACTACGAAGTTCTTAGTGATGCCGCTTTGGGCTCACTAATGCCCCCGTATTTATGGATTTGATGAATCGGATCTTCGATCATATTTGGATCGGTTCGTAGTTGTGTTCATCGACGACATCTTGGTCTATTCAAGAGATGAGACCGAACATGCGAGCACCGAGATTAGTGTTGCAAATTTTACGGATAAGCGCTTATATGCTAAGTTTAGCAAGTGTGAGTTCGTTAAGAGGTTAGCTTGGGTCACGTGGTATCTCAGATCGGTATTCGAGTCGACCCAAGCAAAATTTCAGCCATACTTAATCGAAACCTCCAAGAAATATTACCGAGGTTGGAGCTTTTGGGACTTGCTTACATTACCGACGGTTTGTAAAAGGATTTCGATGATAGCCACACCCATGACGTAAACCGCTTCGTAAAGATGTCAAGTTTGAATGGACTAAAAGTGTCGAAAAGTTTTGACCAATTGAAAACTCATTTGACGAAGCTCCAAGATTAGTACAAATTTAATCTGCAAAGAGTTTGTCATCTATAGTGACGCCTCCCTACTTGGGAGGGTTCGATGATGCAAGAAGGTCGAGTTGTGGCCTATGCTCGAGACAATTAAAGCCACATGAGAAAATTATCCCACCCATGATCTCGAATTGGTCGCCATCGATTCGCTTTAAAGATATGGCGACATTACTTATTTGGTGAGAAGTGCCATGTGTATTCGGATCACAAAAGTCTCAAATATTTGATGACTCAAAGAGACTTAAATCCACAAAGACGTTGGCTCGAAATGTTAAAGGATTATGAGTGGTCATTGACTATCACCCGAAAGGCTAATGTGGTTATGGATGCCTTGCCAAATCACCGCTTGTTTTAAACATGAATGTACACTTGTTATCCTACCCGACAATGTGTTAGTAGCCAATTAAAGGCCAAACCATTGTTGACTCATCAAATTCGTGAAGCTCGAAAATTGATGAGGAGTTGCGGCAAAACGATGAGTGTGTTCCAACAAGGAATCGGAGTTTCAAATTGATGATGACGATTGTTTGAGGTTCGGAAGTCGCTTGTGTGTTCCAAAGAATTCAACTTATTTCGAAATTCAACGGTCATTGTAGCCGAATGGCAATCCACCCGGAGATTAAGATGTACAATGAGTTGAAACGCCGGTTTTGGTGGCATGGTATGAAACGAGACATCTCCGACTTTGTTGCAAGATGTTTAATATGTCAACAAGTGAAAGCGAGCATCAAGTGCTTCTGGTTACTTCACCATCACGATACCCGAGTGGAAATGGGATCGAGTCACAATGGACTTTGTGTCCGGACCGCCGTTGTCAACAAGTAAGAAGGATGCAATTTGGTTATTATTGATAGACCGATAAGTCGGCCACTTTATCCTCCTGGGTATGGATTTTTCATTGATAAACTAGCTGAATTGTACGCTTTCTCAGACGAGGTTACACGGGTACCGATTCGTGTTTGATAGAGATCCGAGGTTCACCTCGCGATTTTGGAAGAAATTACAAGAAGCATTGGGCACAAGTTGCATTTCAGACCGCCACCCCCAAACCGATGGTCAATCCGAGCGATAATTCGGATACTTGAGGATATGTTGAGATGTTGCATCCTCGAAGTTCGGGTTCATGGAACGACTACCTTTGATTGAATTCGCCACAACAATAGTTTTCAATCATATTAAGATGGCCCACGAGGCTTTGTAGCGTAAATGCCGTACACCATTGTTTTGGACCGAAGTCGTGGAGAACAAAATTTTTGAGTGGATTTGATTAAAGATGCCGAATGAAAGTAAAAGTAATCCGTGAAAATTCAAGATAGCCTCCGATCGCCGTAAATCGATGCGGATTTGAAACGAAAGGACATTGAGTATCGTGGGAGATAAAGTGTTTTTAAAGTTTCGCCGGGAAAAGATACTCGATTCACCGATGTTGAGCCGAGATTCATCCGACAAAATCTCCCAACGAAGGGCCCAGCATGATCGCTTGATCTTGCCCCTGAACTTGAAAAGATTCACAACGCCTTCCATGTTTCAATGCTTCGACGCTATAGATCTGATCCGTCGACGTAATTAGTCCATCGAGGTTGAAATTCAAGCCGATATGAGTTATGAAGAAGAACCGATTCGATCCTAGCTCGTGAAATGAAAGAGTTATGAAACAAAAGGGTTCCGCTTAGTGAAAGTGTTATGGCTCAAACACGGATAGAAGAAGCTACTTGGGAACCCGAGAACTCTATGAAAGAGCAATATCCAAACCTATTTATCGGAAGATTTTCGGGACTAAAATTTCTAAAGTGGGGGAGATTGTGATTTAAAACGACCTAGTCAAATGTGGTTTCGGACCACAAAACCAAGGCATAAAAATAATTTAATATTTATTTTATTGCCTATAATGTGTGTTAACTCATGTGTGATATTTTTATGCTTTGATTTAGAATTATAGATGTGAATTTCACTAGAAAGGACCTAGTAATAAACTTTGAAAGTATGAGGGAAATTGTGATGACTAATTAAAGGATGCATGCAAAACAATGGACTTGTATGTCAAATTTCCCCCATAGTTAGGCCATGACAAGGATTTATGGGCAAAAATCATGTCATGAAACATGTTTGGTAAATGGGTTATGATGGAAAGAATAAAATAAGGGTATGGAATAAACAATTAATGTTAGTAGATGAGAAACAAAAAAAGTGTCCATCTTCCTCCATAGCTTCCAAAATGTCCTAAAGAAAGAAAGAAAAAATTTTGTTCATCTCTTTTCACTCTTGTTCAAAAATACTAAGGATAAGGAAGGAGTTTTGCTTCATACTTGGTTTGGAAGAGGATTAGGAAGAGGTTGGCTAAACTTGCATCAAGATTAAGGTATGTTTGAGGTTCATGCATGTTTTAGTTGCTAGCTTAATGTTCTTGTTAGCCCATGGTTCAAATCCTTGTTATGTCATGGGAATGAAATTCGCCAAAGTGAATGTGG
Organism: Gossypium arboreum; assembly: GCF_025698485.1. Lineage (NCBI taxonomy): Eukaryota > Viridiplantae > Streptophyta > Magnoliopsida > Malvales > Malvaceae > Gossypium > Gossypium arboreum. Next base: position 886 of record NW_026440858.1, on the reverse strand, counting down.
TGTTAATGCCATTGCATGTTAAATAACAAGCTTGAAAGTGATACATGTGATGGAGGATTGAAGATTCTTAGATTTTCTTTTAGCATTTTTTTTGAATGAGATACTAAGTTCTTTGTTTCACCATGACCAAATTGAAATGGTGTGGTGTTGTGGTATTCGCCATGATATATCCATAAGTATAATTCATGCATGTTGCATGGTAAGTAAGATTTAAGCTTTGGAAATGTGATATATTTGGATATAAGCCACTTGAGAATTCGCCCTTGCACCTACATGAATATATGTTTGCACATGATGGATTGGTATGACATATATACTAATTCAAAGTGTATATTTGCTTGTGATGATGTGTTGATTATGAAGTAAATAAGAGATGTGCAATGAATTACGATATGTAATGTGTTAGTAGTAAAATGATGCTGTTTTTTTGTGTGGTATTATGTATATTCGCCACATGAGGGGTAATTAGTGTGCATGCATTCGGTTTGAGGCAAGCATATTGATGCCTATTCTTGGCTTAGAAAATTCGCTAAGAGGAATATTAACTAATGTGTTGAGTTCGATTTATGATTTCGCAATATGCAACTTTGATGCCTAATGTATATAAGGGCCAAGTACTTTGAACTTCACGTTGATGTTTGAATGTATTGAATTGCTTGTTGTGATGTAAAAATTGCATGACCATTGTGTATTTGAGCTAAAGGATGGCCATATGACCATTTACACTCCTTGTCATATTCGCCATAAGCTATCATGATGAGATTTTAATAAGTTAAATTTTGTGAATTAGCTCAAGAGCAAAGGGGAGCTAAACCGATAAAGGGAAGGAAAAGAGGAATAGTCTTAAATCGCCGACAACATCCGAGGTAAGTCTTCAGGATGACCC
>NW_026440857.1:0-8030 GCF_025698485.1 Gossypium arboreum | reverse complement strand
CTAGCACAATTGTTCGGTCTTAACCCGGATATAAATTTCAGATAATTGTCTTGGCTTAGCCCGGATATCATTCAATTTCTCATGCACAATACATCAATTCATTGACATAATATTTCATTTTCACATTAAGGCTAAACACAATTATAATCATTAGATATTCGCCGGACTTAGGTGGTTCTACCAACACCATGATCAATAATCATACACATCCATGTTTCATCTTACATAATTCAAGTAAGATCACTTTTGAGGACTTACTTGGATGTTGTAACGGTTTTTCTATTCATCACCTTTTCCTTCCCTTGTCCAATTGTGGCCTCTTAGCCTTGAGCTAATTCAAACAAATTCAATTTATTAAAACCTCATTGGCTTTATAATATGACAAGGATTTTAAATGGTCATATGGCCACCTTTAGCTCAATACACAATGGTCATGCACATTTTATACTACATCAACAATTCAATACAATTTATTTGAGCATCAAGGAAATGCTAAGGCCTTCAATAGGCTACCCAAGGCAATATTCATGTACATGTTGAGGCCAATTATGCACTTAATATCACAAAAAACAGCATGCATTTTACTAGTTAATGCTTTGCATATTGTGGCTCAAAACTTATAATATAGCATCAAGACTTATATGTTAAGGGCCAATTGTGCTTGAAATTTCACAATTATTCTTCAACATCTTCTTCTTTAAACCAACTTATTCATCACTTACTTATAGCCAAAACAAAAACATATATATACAATATGAGCATGGAATTTTCAAGGTGTCCATAGCCATCCAAAATACAAATTTTAACTAACATGCAAGAAGCATGAACCATGCTCATGAATGGCCAATATGACAATCATGCCCTTTTCAACTTCAATCATGATAAATCAAAAAGAAGGCTCAAATCTTGCTCAAGAGGAAATCCATCATTGCATGCATCATCATCAAGCTTCACACTTAGCATGCAATGGCTTTATCACCATAACAACTTTGGCCAAATACCATTTCCATGGCTTAACAAAGATTTGAGCCATGGCTAACATGCACATCAAGTTAGCAACCAAACATGCATGAAACTCCTAACACAACCTCATACATACCTTAATCTTGATGCAAACTTCCAAATCTCCTTCTAGATCTCTTCCAAACCAAGCATGAAGCAAAAATTCCTTCTTCCTTAGTTTTGGCTCAAAGAAAGGATGAACAAAATTTTTTTCTTTCCTTTCTACAACTCCAGAATGGGGGATTACCACACCACACATTTTTTTTTTTTCATTTTTTATCACCCATACACCTTTGTTTATTATTTCACCCTAATGCACCAACAAAACATGTTTCATGACATGTTTAGCCCATCCTCCCTTTCATGGCCGCCACCACCTAAAAGGGGAATTTGACATGCAAGTCCATTATTTTGCATGCATGCTTTAATTAGTCATCACACATTTCCCTATCATACTTTCAAAGTTCATTACTAAGTCCTTTCTTGTGAATTCACCCTTATAACACTAAATCAATCATCATAAAATGTCATACATGAGCAACATATTATAGGCATCAAAATAAATTTTAATTATTTTTATGTTCGTTTGTGGTCCCGAGACCCCTTCCACTAGGGTCAATTTTTTGCACAACTTCCCACTTAAGAAATTTTCCCCAAAATCTTACCGATAAATAGGTTTGGATATCGCCTTCATAGAGTTTGCCTCCCAAGTAGCTTATTCTATCCCGTTTAATAACACTTTTTTATAAACCCGCTTGTTTACAACTCTTTCACTTTGTGATAGGATATAATCGGTTCTTCCTCATAACTCATATTAGCTTGAATTTCACCGGGGACTAATCACGCGGGATCACTATAGCGTCAAGCATCAAACGTGAAAGACATCGTGAACCTTTTCGAGTTCGGGCAAAGTCAAACGATATGCCACGGATCGACTCGCCGGATATCTCATATGGCCCAACAAACCTGGCTCAACTTCCTTCACCCGAGTATCTTTCCAAGGCGATACCTTGAGGAACACTTTATCACCCACCGAACTCGATATTCTTACGCCAAACCCGACGACTTCACGATCGGAGGTTATCTTCGTTTCACGATTATTTTCCCGCTCAGATCCCAATCAAATCCAACCCAAAATCTTGCTTTCACCGAGCTCACCAAAACAATGGTGTACGGCATTTAATGCAAAGGCCTCGGGTATTTTAATACTTGATTGAAAGCTTGTTGTTTCAATCAACGGCAAATACCGCTTCATGAACCACTAAACTCGAGGACGCAACATCTTAACATATCCTCAAGTATCTCAATTATCCGCCGGATTGACCATCGTTTGAGGGTGAAAGGCGTAAATGCAACTTGGTACCCAAAGCTTGCAACTTTTTTCCAAAATCCGGAGGTAAATCTCGGATCTCTATCCACACGATGGAAATAGGCACCCCATGTAATCTCACAACGAAAACGCATAATTCGCTTAATTTGTCCATTGAAAATCCAACGAGGGACAAAGGGCGACTTTAGTCAATCGATCACCACCACCCAAACCGGATCCTTCTTACTTGTCGACAATGGCACGGATACAAAGTCCATTGTGACTCGATCCCATTTCCACTGTATTGTGATTTCAAGTAACTCAAGGCACCGATGTTCCGCTTTCACTTGTTGACATATTAAACATCTTGAAACAAAGTGAGATGTCTCGCTTCATACCATGCCACCAAACCGACGTTCAAATCATTGTACATCTTCGTTCTCGTGGATTGCCATTCGCCACAATGGGCTTCATCGAATTATCGAAATGAGTTCAATTTTGGGACACACCGACGACTTTTGAACCTCAAACAATCGCATCGCCGATTTGAAACTCCGAGTCCTTGTTCAACACACGCACTCGCTTTTGAACCAACTCGCCGTCGACTTTCCGAGCTCAATTTGGTGTGTCAATAATGGTTTGGCTTTCAATTCAGCCACTAACACACCGCGGACGGACATAAGTGCACATTCATCGTCAGAAGTGAATAACGATTTATTACTCAAGGCATCCGCAACCATATTCGCTTCCCGGTGATAGTCAATGATCACTCATAATCCTTTAATGCCAGCCAACGCCTTTGTCGCAGATTTAAGTCTCTTGGGTCATCAAATATTTGAGACTTTTGTGATCCGGTATACATGGCACCTTTCACCAAATAAGTAATGTCGCCAAATCTTTAAGGCTAATACGATGGCCACCGAGATCATGAGTCGGATAATTTTTCCATGTGGCTTTAATTGCCTCGACGACAGGCCACAACTCGACCTTCTTGCATTAAACGCAACCTAACCCAAGTAGAGAGGCGCATAGATGACAAACTCCTTCTGACCGTTGCACTAGAATTGGGGTTCACCAAATAAGTTTTCATTGATCAAACCTTTTGGCATTTCTCTTCCATTCAACTTAACGCCTTTGAGAGTCATTCGGCTAATTGAGAGTTTTACAAATCGTTTAATAACCCAGAAGCCCCAAAAAGTCTAACCTCGAATATTTCTGAGGCTTCCAATTAAGTATGGTTGAAATTTTATTCGGCCATAATACCCAATGCGACCACATGACCCAAGAAGCTAACCTCTAACCGTAACTCACACTTGTTTGAACTTAGCATATAATTGCTTGTCCCGTAAAATTTGCAAGACTAACCGTAGGTGTTCAGATGTTCGGTCTCATTTCTTGAATAGACCAAGATGTCATCAACGAACACTACTTAATCCATCCAAATATGGTCTAAAGATCCCATTCATTAAATCCATAAATACCCAAGGGCATTAGTGAGCCCAAACGGCATCACTAGGAACTCATAGTGACCATATCTCGCTCAAGGCTTCTTGGGCACGTCCAATCTCGGATTCGCAATTGATAGTAGCCCGATCTCAAATCTATTTTCGAGAACACCGAGGTTCTTCATTGATCGAATCGTCAATACGCGGGCAACGGATATTTGTTCTTTATCGCCGCTTATTGTCGACGATAGTCGATGCACAAGATGGTTCCATCCTTCTTTTCACAACAACACCGGCGCACCTAAGGCTAAAAACTCAAGCAGCAAAACCTCTATCCACCAATTTGGAAACGAAGCTCCAACCTTTAATTCCGCTGGTGCCATACGACACGGAGCTATCGAAATTGAGTGGTACCAGTACCAATTGATGCCAAATTTATTTCCAAAGTGGTAAACCCAATTCTTCAGGAAAACATCCGTATTCACAAACCACGCAAGATTCGGTTTCTTTCGATTCCTTGTCATCGAAAGCACGTGACGCTGTGACGCCGACTCTTTTTACATATTTTCGGCCAACATTGGATATACTGGCAACCCTTTAAGTCCGTAGACTTAACCCAATTATCTCGTTATTCACGACCTCAAATCGATAGTCTTGCTTTTGCAATTTTTAATCGATCGCATGGTCAACCCATCCAAACCAAGAATAACGTTGAATTCATCGAACGGCAAAGCATCAAGTCCGCCGGAAACAAGAACCCTGAACACTAGGAGACTTTCTTGCACACTTTGTTGACAAGCACGTAATGACCCAAGGGGTTTGACACCAATTACAAACTCAAGAGACTCATAGGCAAAGTCTTATCGATGCTAAGGTTTCAATATATAAGATTGAGTAGAACCGTGGTCAATCAACGCAATCACTTTAGTATTGAAAAGGGTGAAAGCACCGAATGACATCCGAGAGGCAAGATCCTCCAGGCCAGATGGCATAAGTCCTCGCAGAGCACGAGCCTCAGATCCATGGTAGCATCTCTAGATCCTCTCGACCGCCACGACATTGCCCATATTTCTAGGTGGCCTACCTCGCAAGGTAGCACCCAAGTTTCCACTGACTCACATTCTGCTCAAGCTTCCTGCAATCCTTCCTAAAGTGGTCGGCCGATCCACACTTATAGCAGGAGGATCACGAAACCAGAGCCTCAATGCCATTTGCCACAATGTTGACACTCCCTCTCTGCATCGCTTCCACCACATCAAGGCGATCAAGTGACTGTGGTCACGGGGTCGATCGCCCTCGCCTAAAAAGCCCAAAGCCTAGACCGGTTCACATCATCTCAAATCTCTTCTTCATGAAGAGACTTTCCCGAGGACCTCTTTCGAATTCTCCGCCTCACATCGCCTTTTTGTTTCTCCTTTCTAAGCTCTTCGACTTACAAGCTTGCTCAACAAGTACTACGATCTCGATTTCGAGAATGCCAACGAACATCCTTATATCATCATTCAGCCCATCCTCAAGCATTTACACATAATAGCTTCGACAAATGCATTCTCCGTATCACAAGCCTCACAAATTTTCGCTCATAGTCGGAACCACATAGAACCTTGCTTAAGATCAAGAAATTCCCAAGTCACTTGCTCTCTAGGTACCAGTCGAGTACTCCACCAATAGTAGGTGGAATCACGAGCAAGGAGATGGTACACTTTAAGCATTCATCTGTACAAGATAGCTCATCGAGCACCGGATAGTGTTGTCCAACCGAAATTCAGCCTCTCGCATCATCATCATCCGTAGCTTTTAAATTCAGGGCCCCATGTTTTCAATCCTATCGACGGGGCTTACTTGACCTTATTTGGTCGCCATCGAGGTATTGTAGGTGGGGTTGCATTTGTCGGAATGGAGGTCGGGACAGCCGTGTTAGTTCGAATGTATTGATTAAACCATTCGCTCATCACACTATAAAAGGCTTGCCTAGCCTCATCATTCGGATTGCGGCCATAGGTTGAGAGTCCGGCCCGGCGTCCCGGGGAGCAGGCCACACTCTCCACATCAGCTATTGCTCTGGGATCGGACCCATTGCTATAAACAAACTCAAAGTCAAATTGTCGAAATCACCACCATCGATTCATCATTTAATGGCATGTATAGCTAGACCCCAAACACCTCACAGTCCTAGAATCGACAAACCGGGTTTCATAAAATTGTAACACCCAACCCGAACCATTGCCGTGTCGGACACGAGGGGTTAATGGTTCACATGGTTTGCCCACCAATTTGACATTTCCAGTCAGGCTGGAAGACTGCATCACCGTCGCCTTAAAATCATATCTCGAGTTTCAAAACTCGGAAACTGGTTTGTAAATTTTCCGAATTTAGACTCATATATCCATCCATGGATTTATTTCTAGAATTTTTGGATGGGCCAATTGGTACAGTTTATTAAAAGTCACCCATGTTACAGGGATCGACTGCTCTGACCTTCGCGCGGTATAACTTGAATATCTCTCTGTACAGGGCTTTAATTTGGTGTCGTTTGTTTCTAATGAAACTAGACTCAAAATGGAATCTGTACATATAAGGTATGTCGCCAATTTTTCTGGATAATTTATAGTAATTTTAAAGTTGCGACAGGGAACCCAGAAACCGTTCTGGCCCTGTCTCACAATAGCATTAATATCTCTTAACATGTAACTCCTATGACCATTTTTTCTTCCATATGAAAATAGACTCATCAAGGTTCATTTACATAGCTTATTCACTATTTAATTCCATTTCTACGAATTTTGGGATTTTCACATTCACGTCACTGCAGCTGGCAGCATCTGTTTTAAGGTAGGTCTTACCTATTTGGTAGTCTCCATGAACCAACTAGTCTTTGCCATACATAGGTTCATATATGATCATTTTAACCATGCCAATGGCTGATCATATGACCAACATTCCCATTTCCAAGCCATAGCCACATCATGACACCAAATATATACATACAAACCACAATTATTCTAAGTTCATGTTCCTTTCGAGCCATTTTCCATGGCCGATAACTTACATCACCACATATTTAACAAACAAGGGGTAGTCCTATACATGCCATTTCAAGTTCAACCAAGAATTTATACCAAAATGGGGGCTTGATAGTGGGATGATTCGACTTCAACGATCCCGAATCCGATTATCGAAAAATTAGAAAACCGAGAGCCAAAGCGGGAGTAAGCATTTTTATGCTTAGTAAGTCTCAAGGAATATAATCAACTCTAATTACAGCAATACATTCACATAGTTAAATGCATCATTTCATTAATGCGCATTCACATAATCATACTTACTTTACCATCCCAACTCTTATGTTCATACACAAATAACGGCTTATTAACCGATAACTCGCTTCCATCATAGGAGCGGATATTCATACGCCTACTCCTAGGCCAGCAAACACCGCACTTACCTTATCATTGGGAAATTTCACAAGTGCATTAGCTGAAATTTTCCAGCAAGCTCAAATTTTCAAATCACATACCCGAGTTTATCCGGATGTCGGATGCTCAATCCCGACATAGCCCGTTATGGTAACCCGCACCAAGGCCAACGGACTTTACCCGATATCACGATTTGCAAAATGCCTTCGGTTTCCCGATTTAACAACTTGCACGAATGCCTTGGTCTTAGCCCGATATAGCTACTAGCACAATTGCCTTCGGTCTTAACCGATATAAATTTCAGCATAATTTCTTCGGCTTAGCCCGATATCATTCAATTTTCATGCACACATACATCAATAATCATTGGACATACATATTTCATTTTCGATTAAGGCTCAAACACAATTATAATCATTAGCATATTCGCCGACTTAGCCCGTGGAATTCAAATACCATAACACATGATCAATAATCATAACATCCATGTTTTCACATAATTCAAGTAAGATCACTTGAGGACTTACCTGGATGTTGTCGAACGGTTTTTCGCTATTCCAATTTTTTCCCTTTCCAAGGCCCTCTTAGCCTTGAGCTAATTCAAACAAATTCAATTTATTAAAACCTCATTGTGCTTGCTTATTAAATATGACAAGGATTTTAAATGGTCATATGGCCACTTTAGCCACACAATGGTCATGCACATTTTATACTACATCAAGCAATTCAATACAATTTATTTGAGCATCAAGGAAATGCTAAGGCCTTCAATAGGCTACCCAAGGCCAATATTCATGTACATGTTGAGGCCAATTATGCACTTAATACCTCACAAAAACAGCATGCATTTTACTAGTT
>NW_026440856.1:0-8381 GCF_025698485.1 Gossypium arboreum | reverse complement strand
TATGAGTTCCTAGTGATGCCTTGGGCTCACTAATGCCCCCGGTATTTATGGATTTAATGAATCGGATCTTTAGACCATATTGGATTGATTCGTAGTCGTGTTCATTGATGACATCTTGGTCTATTCAAGAAATGAGACCGAAATGCTGAACACCTGTTAGTTGTAAATTTTACGGGATAAGCAATTATATGCTAAGTTCAAAGTGTGAGTTCGGTTAAGAGAGGTTAGCTTCTTGGGTCATGTGGTATCTGACGGGTATTCAAGTCGACGAATAAAATTTCAGCCATACTTAATTGGAAGCCTCAGAAATATTATGAGGTTCGAGTTTTGGGGCTTGCCTTATTACCGACGATTTGTAAAGGCTTCTCAACGATAGCCACGCCGATGACGAAGCTACTCCAAAAGGATGTTAAGTTGAATGGACTGAGAAATGCCAAAAAGTTTCGATCAATGAAAACTTATTTGACCGAAGCCCCAATTCTAGTGCAACCCGAGTCCGCAAAGAGTTTGTCATCTATAGCGACGCTCTCTACTTGGGTTAGGTTGCGATTAATGCAAGAAGGTCGAGTTGTGGCCTTGCGCGAGGCAATTAAAGCCACATGAGAAAAATTATCCGACTCATGATCTCGAATTGGCGCCATCGTATTCGCCTTAAAAATTTGGCGACATTACTTATTTGGTGAAAGGTGCCATGTATACTCGGATCACAAAAGTCTTAAATATTTGATGATCCAAAGAGACTTAAATCGCGACAAAGACGTTGGCTCGAGCTGTTAAAAGATTACGAGCATGGTCATTGACTATCACCCGGAAAGGCGAATGTGGTTGCGGATGCCTTGAGTCAGAAATCATTATTCGCTTACGATGCGATGAACGTGCACTTGTCTGCTTGATCCGATAGTGTGTTAGTAGCTGAATTGAAAACCAAACCACTATTGATACATCAAATTCGAGAAGCTCGTAAAGTCGACGACGAGTTGGTGCAAAACGGGCTGAGTGTGTTCAACAAGGATTCGAGTTTCAAATCGATGATGACGATTGTTTGAGGTTCAAAAGTCGCCTGTGTGTTCCAAAGAATTGAACTCATTTCGATAATTCAATGAAGCCCATTGTAGCCGAATGGCAATCCACCCGGGGAGTACGAAGATGTACAATGATTTGGAACGTTGGTTTTGGTGGTATGGTATGAAGCGAGACATCTCCGACTTTGTTTCGAGATGTTTAATATGTCAACAAGTGAAAGCGGAACATCAGGTGCCTTCAGGATTACTTCAGCCAATCACGATACCCGAGTGGAAATGGGATCGAGTCACAATGGACTTTGTATCCGGACTGCCATTGTCAGCAAGTAAGAAGGATGTGGTTTGGGTCGTGGTAGATCGATTGACTAAGTCGGCCCACTTTGTCCCCATACGTACGGATTTTTCAATGGACAAATTAGTGAATTGTACGTTTCGATTGTGAGATTACACGGTGCCTATTTCCATCGTGGTCGGATAGAGATCCCGAGATTTACCTCACGATTTTGGAAAAAGTTGCAAGAAGCTTTGGGTACCAAGTTGCATTTCAAGCACCGCCTTTCACCCCCAAACCGATGGTCAATCCGAGCGGATAATTCGGATACTTGAGGATATGTTAAGATGTTGCGCCTCGAGTTTAGTGGTTCATGGGAACGGTATTTGCCGTTGATTGAATTCGCTACAACAACATTTTCAATCAAGTATTAAGATGGCACCCTACGAGGCCTTGTATCGGCGTAAATGCCGTACACCATTGTTTTGGACCGAGCTCGTGAAAGCAAGATTTTGTGGTGGATTTGATTAGGGATGCTGAACGAAAGTGAAAGTAATCCGTGAAAGTCCAAGATAGCCTCCGATCGCCGAAGTCGACGCGGACCAAGCGTAAGGATATCGAGTATCGTGGGTGATAAAGTGTTTTCAAGGTATCACCTTGGAAAAGATACTCGATTCGCCGTAAGGGCAAGTTGAGCCCGAGGTTCTGGGCCATATGAGATATCCGAGCGAGTCGATCCAAGTGGCATATCGCTTGATTTTGCCCCGAACTCGAAAAGGTTCACGATGTCTTTCACGCTTCGATGCTTCGACGCTATAGATCCGATCCATCGCACGTGATTAGTCCATCGAAATTGAAATTCAAGCTAATATGAGTTATGAGGAAGAACCGATTCGTATCCTATCACGAGAAGTGAAAGAGTTGTGAAACAAGCGGTTCCGCTAGTAAAAGTGTTATGGCTCAAGCACGGATAGAAGAAGCTACTTGGGAGACCGAGAACTCTATGAAAGAGCGATATCCAAACCTATTTACGGTAAGATTTTCTGGGGACGAAAATTTCTTAAGTGGGGAGAGTTGTGACAGCCCAAAATTGACCCTAGTCGAAGGTGGTCTCGGACCAAAAACCGAGGCATAAAAATAATTAAAATTTATTTTGATGCCTATAATATGTGTGTGTTCATGTATGACATTTTATGATGATTGATTTAGTGTTATAAGGGTGAATTCCACAAGAAAGGACTTAGTAATGAACTTTGAAAGTATGATAGGGAAATGTGTGATGACTAATTAAAGCATGCATGCAAAATAATGGACTTGCATGTCAAATTCCCTTTTATAGGTGGTGGCCGCCATGACAAGGAGGATGGGCTAAACATGTCATGGAACATGTTTTGTTGGTGCATTAGGGTGAAATAATAAACAAAGGTGTATGGGTGATAAAAAATGAAAAAAATGTGTGTGAGTGTGGTAATCCCCCATTGCCGTGAGTTGTAGAAAAGGAAAGAAAAAATTTTGTTCATCCTTTCTTTGAGCCAAAACTAAGGAAGAAGGAGGATTTTTGCTTCATGCTTGGTTTGGAAGAGATCTAGAAGGAGATTTGGCTAAGTTTGCATCAAGATTAAGGTATGTATGAGGTTGTGTTAGGAGTTTCATGCATGTTTTGGTTGCTAACTTGATGTGCATGTTAGCCAAGGCTCAAATCTTTGTTAAGCCATGGAAATGGTATTTGGCCAAAGTTGTTATGGTGATAAAGCCATTGCATGCTAAGTGTGAAGCTTGATGATGATGCATGCAATGATGGATTGTCTACTCTTGAGTAAGATTTTGAGCTTTCTTTTGTTTTATCATGATTGAAGTTGAAAAGGAGCATGATTGTCATATTCGCCATGATGCATTCATGAGCATGGTTCATGCTTCTTGCATGTTAGTTAAAATTTGTGTTTTGGATGGCTATGGACACCTTGAAATTGGCCATGCTCATATATGTATATATATGTTTGCACATGATGTTTTGGTTATGAAGGAAGTGATGAATAAGTTTGTTTAAAGAAGAAGATGTTGAAGAATAATTGTGAAATTGTAGCAATTCTTAGCACAATATGAGTGCTTGATGCTATATTGTAAGTTTTGAGCTACAATATGCAAAGCATTAACTAGTAAAATGCATGCTGTTTTGTGTGGTATTATGCATAATTGGCCTCAACATGGACAAGTATATTCGGCCTTGGGTAGCCTATTGAAGGCCTTAGCTTTTCCTTGATGCTCGAATAAATTGTATTGAATTGCTTGATGTAGTATAAAATGTGCATGACCATTGTGTATTCAAGCTAAAGGGTCCATATGACCATTTAAATTCCTTGTCATATTCGCCATAAGCTAGCACAATGAGGTTTTGATAAATTGAATTTGTTTGAATTAGCTCAAGAGCTAAGAGGGCCACAATTGGACAAGGGAAGGAAAAGTGATCGAATAGCCGTAAAAGCCGTTCGACAACATCCGAGGTAAGTCCTCAAGAAGTGACCTTACTTGAATTATGGGAATGAAATATGGATGTATTGATTATTGATTTATGTGTATGAGTATTCAATGATACCGGGCTAAGTCCCAAGGCATTATGTTAGTGATTATAATTGTGTTTGAGCCTTAGTAACGAAAATAAATATGTATGTCCAATGATTATTGATGTATGTGTGCATGAGAAATTGATTGATATCCGGCTAAGCCCAAGACAATTATGCTGGAAATTATAACGGTTAAGACCAAGGCAATTGTGCTAGTGGCTACATCCGGCTAAGACCCGGGCATTCGATGAAGTCATTCTATCCGCTAAGACCCAAGGCATTTGTGCAAATCGTGATATCCGGTTAAGTCCCGTAGGCCTTGGTGGGGTTACCATAACCGGCTATGTCCCGGCCATTGATCGAAAGCGACATCCGGTTAAACTCAAGGTATGTGATTTGAAAATTATAAGCTTGCTGGAAAATTTCAGCTAATGCACTTGTGAAATTTCCCAATGACAAGGTAAGTGCGGTGTTTTGGCCGCTAGGAGTAAGAGCGGTGAATATCCGCCCTATGATGGAACGAGTTATCGGCCTTAATGAAGCCGTTATTTGTGTATGAACATAAGAGTTGGGATGGTGAAGTAAGTATGATTATGTGAATGTGCATTAATGAAATGATGCATTTAACTATGTGAATGTATTGCTGTAATTAGAGTTGATTATATTCCTTGAGACTTACTAAGCATAAAAATGCTTATCACCGCTTTGGCTCTCGCTTAGATTTCGCCGATAGCAATCGGATTCGATCGTTGAAGTCAAGTCATCCACACTATCAAGCCCCCATTTTGGTATAAATTCTTGGTTGAACTTGAAATGGCATGTATAGGACTACCCCTTGTTGGTTTAAATATGTTATGATGTATATTGTACGGCCATGAAATGGCTCGTAATAGTGAAGTATCAACTTAAACTATTTGCGGTTGTTATATATATATGGTGTCATGATGGACTATGAATTGAAATGGGAATGTTGGTCACATGATCAGCCATTGGCATGGTTAAAATGATCATATGTGGACCTATGTAAGGCAAGACTAGTTGGTTCATGGAGACTACAAAATAGGTAAGACCTACCTTAAAGCAGATGCTGCCAGCTGCAGTAACGTGAATGTGAAAAATCACCAAAATTTGTAGGAATGGTATTAAATAGTGAATCAGCTATGTAAATGAACATTGATTAGTCTATTTTCATATGGAAGAAACGAAATGGTCATAGGAGTTACATGTTAAGAGATATTAAAGCTATTGTGAGACAGGGCCAGAACGGTTTCTGGGTTCCCTGTCGCAACTTTAAAAATTTACTATAAATTATCCAGAAATAATTAGGAGACATACCTTATATGTACAGATTCCATTTTGAGTCTAGTTTCATTAGAAACAAACGGCACCAGCATTAAAGCCCTGTACAGAGAGATATTCAAGTTATACCACGCGAAGGTCAGAGCAGTCGATCCCTGTAACATGGGTGACTTTAACTAATAAACTGTACCAATTGGCCCGACCAAAAATTCTAGAAATAAATCCATGGATGGATATATGAGTGTAAATTCAGGAAAATTTACGAAACCAGTTTCCGAGTTTTGAAACTCGAGATATTTTTAAGGCAAGTGACGCAGTTTTTCCAGCCTGACTGAAATGTCCAATGAATGGGCAAAACAAGTGAACTTGGCTTGCTAACCTCGATCCCGACACCCGATGGTCTCGGTTCGGGTGTTACAATTTTATTGGTATCGAGCCACGGTTTAGTCGATTCTAGGACTACCGGAGGTGTTTGGGGTCTAGCTATACATGCCATTAAATGATGAATCGATAGTGTGGTGATTTTGACAATTTGACTTTGAGTTTGTTTATAGCAATGGATCCCGATCCCAACCGAGCAATAGCTGATGATGTGGAGAGTGTGGCGCCGCTCCGACAAGGGACAGCGCCAAGGACTCTCAACCTATGGCCAGCAATCCGAATGATGAGGCTAGGCAAGTTTTATAGTGTGATGAACGAATGGTTTAATCAATACATTCGAACTAACACTACCGTCCCACAACCTCCATTCCCGACAAATGCAACCCTCACCTACAATACCTCCCAGAACCGACCAAATAAGGTCAAGTAAGCCCCAATGATAGGATTCAAAACATGGGGCCATGAATTTAAAGCTACGGATGATGATGATGCCAACGAGCTGAATTTTGGTTGGACAACACTATCCGGGTGCTCGATGAGCTATCTTGTACACCGATGAGTGCTTAAAGTGTACCATCTCCTTGCTATGTGATTCCACCTACTATTGGTGGAGTACTCACTTGTGGTACCTAGAGAGCAAGTGACTTGGGAATTCTTTCAAACCAAGTTCAAAAAAAAAAAGTATATCACGAGATTCATCGACCAAAAGCGAAGGAATTTCTTGATCTTAAGAAGGTTCTATGTTACCGACTATGAACGAAAATTTGTGAGGCTTAGCCATGACACGCGAGAATGCATTTCGTCCGAAGCTATTATGTAAACGCTCGAGGATGGGCTGAATGATGATATAAGGATGTTCGTTGGCATTCTAAATACGAGATCGTAGTACTTGTTGAGCGAGCTTGTAAAGTCAAGAGCTTAGAAAGGAGAAACAAAAGTCGATGGGAACCAAGAATTCGAAGAGGTCCTCGAAAGTCTCTTCAACAGCAATCAAGAGATTTCGAGATGATGTGAACCTGCCTAGAGGCGCTTTGGGCTTTTCTAGACGAGGACGCGATCGACCCGTGACCACACGAGTCACTTGATCGCCAGGGGAAATGATCGCCGAGAGAGGGCGGAGTGTCAACATTGTGGCAAATGGCATTCGGGAGTCTGTTGGTTTCGTGATCGCCTCGCTATAAGTGTGGATCGCCGACCACTTTAGGAAGGATTGCCCGAGGATGCTTGAATGTAATGTGAGTCGAGTGGAAACTCGGTGCTACATCGCCGAGGTAGGCCACCTAGAAATATGGGCAATGTCGCGGTCGAGAGGATCTAGAGATGCTACCATCGATCCGAGGCTCGTGCTCGCGAGGACTTATGCTGACGCAGACGCCGGATGCCGTCTCCGGATGTCACACGTGTTTCACTCTTTTCAATACTAATGTGATTGCTTTGATTGACCCGGTTCTACTCAATCTTATATATGTGAAACCTTAGCATCCAAGAAGACTTTGCCTATTGAGTCATCGAGTTTGTAATTCGGTGTCAAACCCTTGGGTCATTACGCTTGTCAACAAAGTGTGCAAGAAAAGTCCCCTAGTGTTCGAGGTTCTTGTTTCCACGGACTTGATGCTTTTGCCGTCGATGAATTCGATGTTATTCTTGGTTTGATGGGTTGACCATGCACGATGTGGTCGTAAATTGCAAAAGCAAGACTATCGATTTGAGGTGCACGAATAACGAGATAATTCGGGTTAAGTCTACGGACTTAAAGGGTTGCCACTGTAATATCGCAATGTTGGCCCGAAAATATGTAAGCAAAGAGTGCGGCTTGCACTTTGCTGACGTGTTCGATGACAAGGAATCGAAAAGAAACCCGAATCTGGCTCGTGGTTTGTGAATACCCTGATGTTTTCCCAAGAATTGCCGGTTTACCACCTGTTCGGAAATAGAATTTGGCATCGAATTGGTACCGGTACCACTCCATTTCGATAGCTCGTGATCGTATGGCACCAACGGAATTAAAGGAGTTGGAAGCTCGACTGCAAGAATTGGTGGATAGAGGTTTTGCTCGCCGAAGTTTTCGCGGGTGCGCCGTTGTTCGTGAAAAGAAGGATGGAACCATGCAACTGGCATCGATTATCGCCGCTTAATAAAGCGACAATAAAGAACAAATATCCGCTGCCACGATCGATGACTTGTTCGATCAACTAAAGGGAGCCTCGGTTCTCGAAAATAGATTTGAGATCGGCTATTATCAATTGCGAATCCGAGATTTGGACGCATCAAGACCGCCTTCGAACGAGATATGGTCACTATGAGTTCCTAGTGATGCCGCTTGGGCTCACTAATGCCCTCGCAGTATTTATGGATTTAATGAATCGGATCTTTAGACCATATTGGATCGATTCGAGTCGTGTTCATTGATGACATCTTGGTCTATTCAAGAAATGAGACCGAACATGCTGAACACCGCGGTTAGTGTCAGAATTTTACGGGATAAGCAATTATATGCTAAGTTCAGAAGTGTGAGTTCGTTAAGAGAGGTTAGCTTCTTGGGTCATGTGGTATCTCATGACGGTATTCAAGTCAATTCAATAAAATTTCAGCCATACTTAATTGGAAGCCTCCAGAAATATTATCGAGGTTCGAGCTTTTTGGGCTTGCTGTTATTACCGACGATTTGTAAAGGCTTTCAACGATAGCCACCGATGACGGTTACTCCAAAAGGATGTTAAGTTCGAATGGACGGAGAAATGCCAAAAAGTTTCGATCAATCAAAACTTATTTGATGAAGCCCCATTTAGTGCAACCCGAGTCCCAAAGAGTTTGTCATCTATAGCACCTCTCTACTTGGGGGGAAAT
>NW_026440855.1:0-8377 GCF_025698485.1 Gossypium arboreum | reverse complement strand
AAATGGCCCGGTTATTTCCGATCACGATACCCATTGAAATGGGATCGAGTCACAAGGATTTGTATCCGACCGCCATTTCGCAAGTAAGAAGGATGGAGGGTCTGATAGATTGATGTTTACTTTGTCCCCGACGCACGGATTTTTCAATGGACAAATTAGCCGAATTTAGCCGAGAATTACACGGGTGCCTATTTCCATCGTGGTTTGATAGAGATCCTAGATTTACCTCGCGATTTTGGAAAAAGTTGCAAGCTTTTACCGTTATTTAACCGCCCACCCCCAAACCGATGGTCAATCCGAAAGAAACGAACGAGGATATGTTGAGATGGGCCCTCAGTTTAGTGGTTCGGGAAAAGATTTGCATTGATTGAATTCGCAAACAACAAATTTTCAATCAAGTATTAAGATGGCACCCCACGAGGTTTTTACCCGAAATGCCAACCACCGCTTTGGACCGAGCCTTGAAAAAATTTACGGGTGGATTTGATTAAGGGCCAATGAAAGTGAAAGTAATCCGGAAAGTCCAAGATAGCCTCCGATTTCGGTCGACGGGATCTGCCGGGATATCGGTTCGTGGGAGATAAAGTGTTTCAAGGTATCGCTGGAAAAGATACCGAGGTGGGCGTTGAGCCCGAGGTTCATTGGGCCATAGAGATATCCAGCTGGTCCAGGGATATCGCTTGATTTTGCCTCAACTCAAAAGGTTCACGATGTCTTTCATGTTTCAGTTTACGCTATAGATCCGATCCATCGACGTGATTAGTCCATCGAAATTGAAATTCAAGCCAATATGAGTTATGAGGAAGAACCATTCGATCCATCACGGGAAGTGAAAGAGTTAAAACAAGCGTTCCGCTAGTGAAAGTGTTATGGTGCACGGATAGAAGAAGCTACTTGGGAGACCAGAATCTAAAAGAGGATATCCAAACCTATTTATCGGTAAGATTTTCGGGACTAAAATTTTTAATGGGGAGAGTGTACCCAAAATTGACCCTAGCCTAAAGTGGTTTCGGACCACTAAACCGAAATAAATAATAATTAACCATCATAATTGATGCTCATTATATGCATATATGCATGTGTGAAAATTTTGTTTGGATTTTGTTAATTGTAAGTGAATTTTATCAAATAGGACTTATGTGAGAAAATTTAGAAATGTGCTAGGCAAATGTGGTGGCCTATTAAACATGGAAAGGTTGTCCTTGCATGTCAAATTAGCCAAAATGAAGCATGATGGGGCCCCATAGGAGTGGAAACATGCCCATGTTTAGTTAGTGGATTATGAGGAAGAAAAAAAATGAAAAAAAAAAAGAAATAAAGAAAACAAAGAAAAGAAAAAAAAGTGTTCATTCTCTCATTTTCTCCTTGTTTCCGAATGTACAAGAAAAAGGGGGGGCTTGAGAAAATCAGCCATGGAGTTTGCTAGACTAAGGTATGTTGATGTTATCCATGAGACTCATGCATGTTTTAGTTGATAGTTTGAATTTCCCACCTAACCCATGGTCTAAACCTTTACCATGAAATGGGGATGATATTCCCATGGGTGTTGTCTTCTTGGTATCATTGATGTTTGATATTTGATGTTGTGGGGGAGGCATGAAGATGAGTTAAGTTTCGCTAAGGGGGTTTGTGGATGGACAACCCAATTAGGGGCCTAATCGAATAGTGGTTTCATGACCACAACCAGATAGAAATAATTGTTTTATAATTATTTTGGGGTTTATGATATGATTACATGATTGTGTGAAAATTTCGTGATGAAATTCTATGCCTAAAGTGCTTAAATTGAAAGTAGGGACTAAATCAATGTTGCAAAATTTGCATCCCTAAGTTTTTAGTATGAAATTGTTTTGAATATTAATTAGGAGGTCTTAAATAGCAATTTGACCAATTTTAAGTTCATGGACAAAATTAGGACATGGAAGGAATTTTGAAAGTTTAGTAAGGAGGGCATTTTGGTCATTTGGATAAAATGAAATAAAATGGGAAAATAACAAAATTGGTCATCATCCCCTTAGTTGCTGCCCTCTCCATAGCTAGGGTTTCTTCAATTTTCAAGTATAGTAAGTGATTCCAAGCCCCGCTTTTAATGTTCTTTACGCTTTTGGAACCTTGCTCATTTTATTAGTAATAAATTAACCTAGGGTTCATATTTGGAAAAATACCCATAGGTGAAATTTGTGTATTTTGATGTTTTATGATAGAATATGAGGTTTTAAATTATGTTAAATAACTTGTGCTACCTTTTTTAATGAAAACGAGTAAAACCAAATAATCAAGAAAATACCTATTGTTCATAACTATATGATAGGTGAGAATTTGATGGGTTGTAGAAGAGAAAATGTTCAGATATCATAAAACATAAGAATAAGGGCTGAAATTAATTCCTTTTAAAAATGTAATTTGTAAAAGTTGGGGCAAAATGTAATTTTTCCATGATGTGATTTTGGATTGAAATAAATAGTATGAGTATTAAATGAGCTAAATGTTTATTATAGATCAAGAAAGACGGAATTGATCTTGAAGGGAAAAAAGTTTTGACTAAATTGCAAAATTTCCACATTTTGCACCAAGGTGTTTGTAAAATACACAAAATTTTATGTAATTCTTATTTTCAGCCTATTATATTTATATACTAGTTGAAGTATAAACCCTATTGGAAGAATGGAAATAAATAAAGAGAGAGATCCCTGAAATTCTTAAAAATCAAAAATGAGGGTTAGTAGGAAGGAACATCATGTGTACAAGAAAGCTACGAGACACCCCGAGTAGCTAGGTCACATGTGTGATAGAGATGTATCCCAAGAAAGAGACAGGAAAGATAATGATTTTTCCAAAAGGTGTAGACAAGAGAGCTACGTGAAAATAAATGTAGGGGTTTCGTGATTCCAAGGAAACCAAACAAGAGAGCTAAACAAATTGGGTCCATGAGTGGTACTAAGTGTTCACCATGTGCAAGAGAGCCAATAAACGGGGATGTGGTTGAAAACCATTAAATATCGAGGATTGATCCAATTGTTCAACGGGATGGTTTTGTGGTGACATTGTGGTTTGGACCTACATTATGGTGAATGAAATGTGGTGAAAATGATTTTGGTTATACAAATATAAGATAAAATGAGGTTAGCATAAAGAATTTGTGAAAGAGTGAAATTAGCATTAAAACTGTTTTTAGATGGTAGGGACGGATTTTAAAATCACCAAAAAATAGGAGGAATATAATTAGAGGTTGAATGAGATGTTTAAAGTTTAATGAGTCTACAAAAAAAAAGAGCAAGCAAAGGAATTCTATATTTTGAGATATTTACAATTGTACGGACTTGCTCAGGATGAAACGTGATCCCTGTTCCAACTTTAAAAAATCATTAAAATTGTACAAAGCAAATTAAGAAATATAGTTTACATGCCTAAATTCCTTATTGAGACTATTTTTAAATGAAACAGACTTCAGGGTTGTTTGAATTTGTACTGAGAGAAAAATTTTAGTAACAGAGGTCGATCAGTCGAGCTGTGAATAGGGAAAAACTAATAAACTGTACTAATCGGCTGAACCAAAAATTATAGAAAAAATTAAAAAATCTTTATGAGTCTTTAGGGAAATTTTACGGATTTGAATTTCGAGTTTGGTAACTCGAGATGATTTATTTAGTGAATATGAGCAGCAGAAAAATTAATCAAAGTGGAATGAATAGTGGTTAAAGTAGATGTACTTGAATTGTTGTGTAAACATGTTAGATTTTTTTTAATTAGTATTTACATACTTACTTACTAAGCTATAAGCTTACTTTTTTTTCTCTTTGTCTTATAGTGTTCTCCCTTGCTCAGAGTTAAGGATCATGAAGATCTATCGCATATCCTACTTTAGGTATTTGAACCAAATGAAATGGTGTATAGTAGGCTTAATTATTTTGTTACGGTCATATTTGTCTGGTTTAAAATATTAACAAGATAACCAAATAATTTGTAAAGCCAAAAGTTGGCAATATTGTTCAAGACATATTTATATTTATTATGTTTAATGGTATGTATTATGTTCGAATACCTTGTATCATGTTCCAACAAGAAGGGTGTTACATTTAGGGTATCGAGCTATGGTTTAGCCCCTTGACAATAAAGGGTGTAAAAGTCCCTATACGCCATAAAAAATTTATAGGTGGTGACTTATTATTCTAAACGTTTTTGTTTTAATATAGTAATGGATCCCAAGGAACGCAGATGATTGTTAGTAAGGCCTTTCCACAAGGGACGCACTGTGGAAAGTAGACCAGACATTGAAAAGGAGATGAGGCTCGGATGCCTTTCTCCAAATGATGAACAATTGGTTATTAATTTATTCGAAAAACAAACTCCCTCCTCCACCCCCTCCTATACCTATTTTCCCCAAAGGCCAAGGTATAGATTTTAAAATGAACAAGCCCGTTGACAAGATTCAAAACAAGGGCTAAGAGTTTAAGCAAACGATGATGATCCCGAGAAAGCGAATTGCTTGAAAATTCTACCCGTATTTGATGAGCCTCATGTACACCCGAGGAATGCTTAAAGTGTGTAGATCACTTTTGAGAGATCTGCACCACCGGTGGAAGACTTGGTTGCAGGGCCAAAAGAAAAGTTACTTGGGATTTCTTCCAGAAGAATTTAGAAAGAAATACATAAGTCCATTCATTGATCAAAACAAGGAGTTCCTTGAATTGAAGGAGGAAAATGCCCGAAGTATGAACGAATTTGTAAGACCCGAAGTATGCCTTGGAATTGTGTCCACCGAGGCCATTATGTGTAAAGATTTGAAGATTGGGAATGAGGACATTAAAGTTTGTAGGAATTTTGGAGTTAAAGAATTTTATACTGAAGCTCTAAAGCAAGAATTGAACAAAGAAAGAAGAAAAGGCCCTATTGAGGGAGATGTCGAAAAAATATAAGCGCCATTTCAATCTCAACCAAAGAGGTCCAAAGAGACAAACCTAATGACAGTTAAATTCCAAGATCGGTAGAGCATATTCGGGGTTAAAGCCCTTTTAAGGGGGTAAAAAACCCAGAAAGCCCGAAAAGGGAATGGGTGCAACATTATGGGAGTGTTAAAAGCAGCTTGTTTGTGGGTTTAGCATTTTATTAGAGATTGTCCAGAAAGTTAAAAAAAAGATTTAGTGCAGATGATTACCACCGCTAGTAAGGTAGACCACCGGAAATACCGGGGGGGACTAGTAGTAAGACGATGAAAGATTTAAAAAAGATCGGTGAGCCGCTGGCTTATGCAAGGCCGAGAAGATGCATCATCTCCGATGTTATTACGGTACATTTTCTCTATGATACTATTGTTATTGTATTGATTGATCCGTCCACTATTCCTATATTTGCATGAATTTAGTATCCAATAAAAGTTGCCCGTTGAATTTACGAAGTTTAATTAAAGTGTCGAACCCTTAGGCCAATATTGCTAAAGGACAAGGTTTTTCCCATTAATGATTCAAGGTCCCTTTTCCCCAACTTGATTTGTTACCATTTGGTGAGTTTGACGTTATTTGGGAATGGACCGTTAACATTGTATGATGCTAAGGTAGATTTAAACAAAAGACACTAGAGTTGAAATGTGAAAATGGAGTTTTGGTTGTGATGAAAAATAAAATTATTTGAATGTCTAGTAAATACATGAGAAAAGGGTGAAGTTATCCGCTTATGTAATGAATATTGAGTTCCTAACAAATTTGAATCACATAGTCTGGAGCCGGATGTATTTCAGGAATTGCCCGGTTCCAAAGAGAGATAGATTTTTATTGATTTTTGTTGGGCAACGCACGATCTCGATTGCTCCATATAGAATGGCTCGATCAATTAAAAGAATTGAAGGCCGGCCGGAGTTAATGAAAGGGATTTTGAGACCAAGCCTTTCCGGGTGCCCCGATTATTCGAAGAAGAAGGATGGTTCAATGAGTTTTGATTACCGCCCCAATAAGGGACTATAAAGAACAAGTACCCATTGCCGAGGATTGATGATTTATTCACAAAGGGGGCCAAAGGTTTTCAAAGATTGATTTGAGGTCCGTTACTACCAAAGGAGTTAAGGAGTCAAAAGGAAAACCCTTTTAGGACAAGGTATGGACATTATGAGTTTTTTTGCCTTTCGCTTAACAAATGCTCCATTTATATTTATGGACTTAATGAATCGGATCTTCCCATATTTGGATAAGTTTGTAGTAGTGTTTATAGATGACATTTTAATTTATTCCTAGATGAGTCTCAATATGCCAACACTTGAGAACTATATTGCAAATCTTGGAGAAAAGAAACTGTTGCCAAGTTTAGTAAAAGTGAGTTCGCTTCGAAGTCGGATTTTTGGGGCATATAGTCTCGTGATGGTATTCGGTGGATCCAAGTAAGATTTCCGGATCCGATTGAAACCCCAAGAATGTATCCGAGGTTAGAAGCTTTTTAGGCTTAGCGTATTATAGACGTGTTGAAGGATTTTCGATGATTGCCTCCTATGACTAAGTTGTTGCAAAAGAATTTAAATTGAATGGACTAAAATGTCAACAAAGTTTTGAAAAATTGAAAGCACGAGATAAGCACCAATTTTAGTAAAACCGAGTCAGAAAGGAGTTCGAATTTATAGTGATGCATCATTGATGTGCCTTGGATGTGTGATGCAAGAGGGTAAAGTGGTAGCTTATGCTTCGAGACGCTTAAAACCGCATGAGAAGAACTATCCACACATGATTTGGAACCGCCCGTTGTTTTTGCTTGAAGATTTGGCTACATTATTTGTACGGTGAAAATGCCGAATTTTTATTGATCACAAAAGTTTGAAGTACTTGATGAGTCAAAAGGATCCAATCATGATCAAGATGGCTTGAATTATTAAAGGATTATGATCTAGTGATTGATTATCATCCGGAAAAGCAAATGAAGTTTTACGCCTTGATAAAATTTTTTTACTTTGAGAGCCATGAACACGGGGTTAGCATTGTTCCGATGGGGTCAATTTAGCGTAAATGAGGCTAAACCGTTATTTCCCAATTAATTTGTGATGCTCAAAAGAATGATAGTGAGTTGCGGATCAAGAGAACTCAATGCAATCAAAGGACCCATTTTAGGGACCGATGATTGTTTGATGTTTCGAGACGATATGTGCCAAAAACGATAAATTGATTCAAAATATTACATGAGGCAAATGGTGTTTATCGTCATCCCAGCACAAAATGTATAATGATTTAAAGAAGTTGTATTTGGGGTATGAAAAGGACATTTCAATTTGTAACCAAGTGTTTGATCCCAACAAGTAAAAGGAACATCAAGTGTTTGGATTATTCAACCAAAGAATGGTGCCCGAGGGAAATGGGACAAGATTACCATGGATTTTGTAACCTTTTTTAACTCCTAAAAAGAAGGATGCTTTTGGGTAGTGGTTGATAGATTAACAAAATCAGCCCACTTTATACCAAGAGCACAATATTATAAATAAATTATATGTTTGAAATTGTGAAGTTGACGAGTACCTATGTCTATAATATCGATAGAGATCCAAGATTTACCCGAGATTTTGGAAAGTTACAAGAAGCTTTGGGTACAAAATTGAATTTAAATTTCATCCACAAAGATGGTCAAATGTAAAGAGTAATCCGTACTCGATATGCTTAGATGTGGTTTTAGAATTTAGAGGGTTGGGAGAAATATCTATCTTTGATTGGTTTGCCTCAAAAAGCTTATCAATCAATATACAAATGGCAAGAAACCTTTATGGTCAAGTGTCACTTTTATATTGGACCGAGCTTAGGAGAAACAGATTCATGGAGTTGATTTAGAAAGAAACCAAGAGAAAATAAAAGTAATTCGGGATTGCTTGAAAGTCGCTCAGACGAAAAAGTCATATGATTTTGTGACACCCTAATTTGACCCTAGTCGAAAAGTGGTTTTGACCACAAAATCGAAATAAAATAATTAGCCATATTTTATGACTATTATATTGTGAATGTGTGAAAGTTTTAAGCTTTGATTTAGTAAATTATGTGAATTTAGTCAATAGGACTTATTTACCTTTTGAAAATAGGTCAAAATATAAGGATCTATTAGTGCATGAAATAAAAGGGGACTTGATGTCAATTTCCCCTAATTTGGTAGTGGGCCATGAGCATGAGAGGGACAAAATGTTAGGGTGAAACATGTTGGAAACATGTTGTGTTAGGTGTTAAGAAAGAAAAAAAAAGGGGTTAGTAATAAAGAAATGAAAAGGGAGGGTGATGGAAAAAAAAAAGGTTGTCTCATCCATGTTTCCCATTGCCGTGACTTGAGAAGCAAAAGAAAAGAAGAAATCGGTTCTTCTTAGCTGAAATGAAAAAGAAAAAGGAATGAAGCTAGAAAGGAGAGGGCAACGATGTAGTGGAAAACC
>NW_026440854.1:0-8439 GCF_025698485.1 Gossypium arboreum | reverse complement strand
CGTAATAAGGCAAGCCCAAAAGCTCCTAACCGGTAACATTCCTTGGTGGTTTCCAATCGACTATGGCGAAATTTTGTTGGGTCCACCCGACACCGATCACGGACACCACGTGCCCAAAATAACCTCTTTCAACCAAAATTCACATTTCTTGAACTGCGTATAACTGCTTATCTCGTAAGATTTGCAACACTAGCCTCGGTGTTACATGCTCGGTTTCATCTCGAATAGACCAAAATGTCATCGATAAATACAACTCTGAACCGATCCAAGTATGGCCGAAAATTCTATTCATTAAATCCATAAACACCGAGGGCATTAGTGAGAAGGCATCACCAAGAATTGTAGTGACCATACCTCGTTCTAAAAGCGGTTTTGGGTATGTCGATTCTGGGACCCTCAAGATAGTACCCGACCTCAAATCTATCTTTGAAAACACCGAGGCTCCCTTTAATTGATCAAACAAATCGTCAATTCGTGGCAATGGATATTTATTCTTTATCGTCACTTTATTGAGTTGGCGATAGTCGATGCACAACCTCATGGTTCCGTCCTTCTTCTTCACAAACAATACAATTCGCCCCATGGAAAAAACTTCGGTGGCGAAACCTCTATCCGTCAATTCTTGCAATTGAACCTTCAATTCCTTTAATTCCTTTAATGCCATACGATCGGGGCTATTGAAATCGGCGTAGTACGGTACAACCGATCGAATTCCACTTCTCGAACGGTGGCAATCCGGTAACTCCTCGGGAAAAACATCGAATACTCACAAACCATTGGTACCGATTCGAGTTTCCTTTCGTCTCTTTACTTCCAAACACATCGCAAGGTATGTTTCACCTTTTCCACATACCTCCGGCGGTCATAGAAGATATTATCGTTGGCCTCCTTTATCGATGAACTACTCGGACTACCTCATTATTTGCACTCCTCAAATCAATGGTTTTCCTTTTGCGTCCACCTTTGCATCATGTCGATCGACCAATCCATACCAAGAATAACATCGAATTCATTAAATGGTAAAAGCATCGGATCGGTAGGAAGCGAGTTCTCGAATTATTAGGGGCATCTCTTGCACACTTTATCAGCATCGATTGACCCAAAGGGTTTGACACTCGAATTCGAACTCGATAGACTCAGCAGGTAAGTCTTCTTGGATGCTAAAGTTTCACATACATATGAATGAGTAGGCCGGGGTCAATCAATGCAATCACACTAGTATCAAAGAGTAAAAGTACCGGTGATAACGTCGGGAGGATGCCTCCTCTCGTCTGCGGGATGGCATATGCTCTGCGAGGGCTCGGGTCTCGGATCGAACAATAGTATCGGTGGCTCCCTCGATTACCACCCTACCTCCTGAAACCCTCGGGGTCTACCTCTGGTATCGCCCACTAGATCTACTTGCCTTGCATCTTATTCTTCTCATCTAGCTGCAATCCCTAATGAAGTGGTCCTTGAACCGCATCCATAAGAGCCCTATTAGACTTACCCCAACATTCACCTAGGTGTCGTCTTCCACATTGGGGCATTGGTCTCTCTTGACGATTATTGCCCACACTAGCTCTTGAAGTAGCTCGAGTCCGTCGATGGTCGGGTTCTAATGGAAATTCCCGATCGTCCTCGACTTCGGTGTCCTCCACGAACCTCTTTACCGAAAGCGAGCTTTACTGTCGATCTTTTGGTAATCTCTTGCTTCAAATTCAGCCTTCTTCTTCTCCTTCCCAAGTTCTTCCGCCTTGCGAGCTCGTTCGACTAGTGTCACGAACTCCTTTATCTCCAAAATTCCCTAGTAACTTTAACTCTTCATTCAATCCTTCTTCAAATCTTTTGCACATCGCAACCTCATCAGCCACTCCAGGAGCATCTGACTAAGTCTTACGAACTCATGTTCGTATTCGAGATCTGATCATCCGGCCTTGCTTGAGTTCCAGAATTCCTTACGCTTGATCGATGAACAGTTGACTAATGTATTTCTTTGAAATTCGGATTGGAAGAAATCCCAAGTAACTTCGTTCATTTGGGACTATGGAAATTAAAGTCCTCCACCAATAGTAAGTTGAGTCTACATAACAAGGATATAGCACACTTAAGATTCGTCGGTGTGCATGACGATCATCTAACACTCTAATGGTGTTATCGAGCGAAACTCGGCCTTTTCGTCATCATCGATAACTATGGCCTTGAACTCCTCATTGCGCTTCCTAATCAAGTCCACGGTGGTTTACTCAGCCTCGGGATCGATGCTTGGAGGCATTGCGGGCTCTTGGGGTGGAGTATTTAAATTCGGAATGGTTGGACGTAGGGTTGGTTCGGGCATATTCGCGACCCACTCATTCATTATGGTGAAGAAGGCTTTTCGCCCTTCATTTTGATTATTCGCGGATGGTGAGGCTCAGCAGGCGGTGTCCCTTGCGAAGAGCAGCCGCTACACTTTCAACGTCATCCGCCAAGGGTCTCTCTGGGTTCCATTGCTAATCAAAACAAAAATTCCAACCGTCAGTCATCACATTATTAAGTGCTAACAATTTGGCATGTATAGCTAGACTCACACGCAGCGCTGGTAGTCCTAGAACCGACTAAACCATGGCTCTGATACCAATAAAATTGTAACACCCTAACTTCGTGGCGGCGCGGTTGTCGGACGAGGGTCTGAGAAATCCTCTAAAAGTACCGACCAATTTGGCATTTCGGACAGGCTGGAAAGCTGCGTCACCGTCGCCTTAAAAATCATATCTCGAGTTCCATAACTCGGAAACTGGTTTCGTAAATTTTCCTGAATTTAGACTCATATATCCATCCATGGATTTATTTTAGAATTTTTGGTTGGGCCAATTGGTACAGTTTATTAGTTAAAGTCACCCATGTTACAGGGATCGACTGCTCTGACCTCCGCGCGTTACAACTTGAATATCTTTCTGTACAGGGCTTTAATACTGGTGCCGTTTGTTTCTAATGAAACTAGACTCAAAATGGAATCTGTACATATAAGGCATGACTCCTAATTCTTTCTGGATAATTTATGGTAAATTTTCAAAGTCGCGACAGGGGACCCAGAAATCGTTCTGGCCCTGTCTCACGAGAACTTTAATAATTCCCGGTATACTGCTCATATGGTCGTTTCGTTTCGTCCATATAAAAATAGATTCATCAAGGTTCAGTTCCATAATTTACTCACTATTTAATTCTACTTCTACTATTTTTAGTGATTTTTCAATCTCATCTCACTGCTGCTGTCCGCAACAGTTACTGCAGTGAACTATGCCAATTTCATGAATTTTTCCTTGGCCTTAATCATCCATCATACATGACACAAATTATGCCACCTTGACAAAATTTGAGTTTCTAAGACTCGTGGCTATAGGTTCTAGCATCCTTTCGACGACCAATAGGCCATTTTCACATGGCTTAAAGTTTACAATCCACAAATCGACAAAATATAATAGCCTATACATGCCAAATGTTCTTCAACAACAAAAAAGCAATACCACAAGGTTTCAGGGTTGATGACTTCAAGACGGTTCGAGCACGCAACAGTACGAGTCCCAGAGACCTAAAATGGGTGACAAGAAAACACGGTGAGTTTACAACTCATGAAGTCATAAGCAATCGTCAATCCAGATAAAATTACTACTACATGTACAACAAATGAAACTAGGTACTCGTCCATATCGAATCTATACCATAATACCTCGAACCTTTCGGTCCAATCTCGTACCAATTCATACATCCACATTTCATATTCTACACAACAAGATAATCGAAGCATTTTTACACATTAACTCAATTTCCAGCACAACCATACAATTTCAATCATCACCTAGATTTAAGGCTTCGAATTCAACCCCAAGCATGAGCGTATTCTCTATTCGTCATGAGCTCGAAGTACTTACCCGATCCGCTGTCCGTGATCAACTCGATAATATCGCACACTCAGTGCCAATAGTGATGCAAAAGCATATAATAAGTCCGCACACTTAGTGCTATAAAATCAGCTTGCACACATAGTGCTATATAATCAAATTCGCACACTTAGTCTGTACAAATTTTAAACCCCACTTAGTGCCAATCTTGTTACCGTGTCCATTTATACCCACTTAGTGCCAAGACCAATACTTTATGCATTTTACTACCTTTATACATTCAACGATGGCATCATTCCATACACATACATTTCCACTTACATCAATTCATTAAACACAATTGCATATATATTATGATCATTTAAATCAATACCAAATATATGCTTTATGACTTACCTCGGATGTTATCGCCGTCTTCAACGGCTATTCAATTACTTTGTCTTTCCCTTGTCCAACTTTGATCCTTTGAGTTCTTGAGCTAAATCAAACAAATTTACTTCTCAATCAAACACACATCAGGCAACCATATTTTGCTTTTAACACATTCGGTCACTTGGGTGACCTATTTAACTTTCAAACATTCATTTTCAATTCTTAGTTAAAATAATGCGAATACCATTAACTACTAATGCCACACCTCACGTATGCATAAAATTAATCCTTACATGACCTATAGCTAATTCGGTCATTCGTCTTCAAGCTTATCAAGCTTCATATCATGCTTCCTTGGCCGAATATACATATAAGCACAATGTAGCATTTTATTCATTTCATGATACATTCGGCCTTGGCATAATTTTCATTAAAAATCCCTATTAGCCACTTTTAAAATGCTAATGTTACAAGAAAGGTTACCCAAATTCACATTGCAACTACACATACACAAGCCAATTTTTCTTCCTATCATCAAATTTAACACGAATCACAAACTTAAACCCTCAATAGCTACTATGGTGAATAGATCCTTTCAATTCCATTTAACTACCATAAATTTAAAGTATTTAAATCAAGTTCATGAGTTTCTAATGCAAGAATTAGGCCAACCTACTAACCTTAACACCCACATTCGAAGTGACCACATGCACACTCTCATAGAATTTCCATATTACAAAATCCTCAATACTCATATTCCCTTATTCAACTTTAATCTAAGCTCCCTACTCAAAAACACAAGGAATAGAAATCATCTTCTAAGTTTCCTACCTTAGTCGAATGGCCAAATCACCACAAGGATCTAAATACACACATGGGCTCAATCAAAGACCTATCCATCAACTAAATTTTTATGAAATCTCAAAGAATTTACTTAAAACTTACCTCAATCAAACAAGTAGAAGACCGAATACCTAGCTTCTTCTCCCCTTTTCTCTTCCTTTAGTTCATGACAAGAAGAACAAAACATAACCAAATTTCTCCTTTCTTCCTTTTATCAATTTCCCTCTTCTATTGGCCAAGACACCAAGGATGAGCAACAAAACTTTTTTTTTCTTTCTTTCTTTGCTTTTGTTTTCTCATGTATGCAGCGGGGAAAGCATCCACACTCTTTTTTTTTTGTTATCATCATTTTCCTTTTTCCATTTCTTTAATGCTAACTTTCTTATTTTATTGTTTCCTACATGCATCACTAGTCTAACATGTTGGAGACATGTTTCCCCAATAGCATGGGGCCATCTTGCTTCATTTTGGCTAATTTGACATGCAAGGACAACACCTTCCCACATGTATTAATGGGCCACCTTACATTTGCCTAGCACATTTCTAAATTTTCTCACATAAGTCCTATTTGATAAAAATTCACTTACAATTAACAAAATCCAAACATGAAATTTTCACACATGCATGTATACATATAATGAGCATCAATTATGATGGTTAATTATTCTTATGACTTCGGTTTAGTGGTCCCGAAACCACTTTCCGGCTAGGGTCAATTTAGGGATGTCACAACTCTCCCCACTTAAGAAATTTTCGTCCCAGAAAATCTTCAGTAAATAGGCTCGGTATCGCTCTTTCATAGAGTCCTCAAGTTCCCAAGTGGCTTCTTCAATTCCGTGTTTATGCCACAACACCTTCACTGGGATTTTCTTTTCGTAACTCTTTTACTTCACGCATCATAATG
This sequence comes from Gossypium arboreum, assembly GCF_025698485.1. Lineage (NCBI taxonomy): Eukaryota > Viridiplantae > Streptophyta > Magnoliopsida > Malvales > Malvaceae > Gossypium > Gossypium arboreum. The sequence goes on along the minus strand of NW_026440854.1, from coordinate 2,460 downwards.
CGAACGGTTCCTCTTCATAGCTCAAATTAGGCTGAATTTCAATCTCGGATGGAGCAATTACGTGCGATGGATCAGACCTATATCGTCAAGCATTGAGACATGAAAAACATTGTGAATCTTTTCGAGCTCGAGGCAAAATCAAACGTCTGTTGGACCGACTCGTTCGGATATCTCATATGGACCGATGAACCTCGGACTCAATTTGCCCTTCGGCCAAATCTAGCACTTTCTTCGGGTGAGACTTTGAGAAATACCTTGTCTCCAACACGATATTCAATATCTTTTCTTTTCAAATCGCATCGACTTTTGGCGATCCGGCGACTTTCAAACTTTCACGAATTACTCGAACTTTTGCTCGGCATCCTTAACCAAATCAACCCGAAGATTTTTCCTTCACTAAGTTCGGTCCGAATAATGGGGTACGGCATCTCACGTATAAAGCCTCGGGCCATCTTAATACTTGATTGAAAGCTATTGTTGTGGCGAATTCAATCAAAGGCGAATCGTTCCCATGAACCGCTAAACTCAAGGATGCAACATCTTAACATATCCTCGAGTATTTGAATTATCCGTTCGGATTGACCATCGGTTTGGGGTGGATTGCTAAAATGTAGTTTGGTACCCAAAGCTTCTTGCAATTTCTTCCAAAACCGCGGTAAATCTTGGGTCTCTTCCGACCGATAGAAATAGGTACCCCATGCAATCGAACAATTTGGGAGGCGTATAATTCGCCAACTTATCGGCGTAAAATCCGTGCGGACGAGGGATAAAATGAGCGGAACTTGGTCGATCTATCAACAATGACCCAACAGTCTTTCTTATTCTGCGTCAATGGTAACCCGGACACAAAGTCCATTGTTACTCGATCCCATTTCCATTCGGGTATCATGATCTGAAGTAATCCGATGGCACTTGATGTTCCGCTTTCACTTGTTGACATATCGACACCTTGAAACAAATTGAAATGTCTCGTTTCATGGGCCACCAAAATTGGCGTTTGGTCATTGTACATCTTCGTACTCCCGGGTGGATTGCCATTCGGCTACAATGGGCCGTTCAAAATTATTGGAATAAGTTCAATTCTTTGGGACACGAACGACCCTTGAACCTCAAACAATCGTCATCATCGATTTGAAATTCAGTCCTTGTTGAACACACTCATCCGTTTGCAACCAACTCATCGTCGACTTTGAGCTTCACGAATTTGGCGTATCAATAATGGTTTGGCTTTCAATTCACTACTAACACATTGTCGGGTAGGATAGACAAGTGTACATTCATCGTTAAAGCAAATAGTGATTTTAAAGGCATCCCAAACCACATTAGCCCTTCGGGTGATAATCAATGACGAGCTCATAATCCTTTAACAACTCGAGCCATCGCCTTTGTCGGGTTTAAGTCTCTTTGGGTCATCAAATATTTGAGACTTTTGTGATCCGAAACATGGCACTTCTCACCAAATAAGTAATGTCGCCATATCTTTAAAGCGAATCGATGGCGACCAATTCGAGATCATGGGTCGGATAATTTTTCTCATGTGGCTTTAGTTGCCTCGGCGCATAGGCCACAACTTCGCCCTTCTTGCATCAATCCCAACCCAAGTAGGGATGCGTCACTATAAATGACAAACTCTTTGCCGGATTCGGGTTGCACTAGAATTGGGGCTTCATCAAATAAGCTTTAGTTGATCGAAACTTTTCGACATTTCTCCGTCCATTCAAACTTAACATCCTTTTGGAGTAGCTTTGTCATTGGCGTGGCTATCGTCGAAAACCTTTTACAAATCGTCTAATAACCAAGCCCCAAAAAGCTCCTAACGGTAACATTCCTTGGTGGTTTCCAATCGACTATGGCGAAATTTTGTTCGGGTCCACCCGACACCCGTCACGGACACCCGTGCCCAAAAAGCTAACCTCTTTCAACAAAATTCACATTCTTGAACTTTGCGTATAGCTGCTTATCTCGTAAGATTTGCAACACTAGCCTCGGTGTTCGCATGCTCGGTTTCATCTCTCGAATAGACCAAAATGTCATCGATAAATACAACTACTGAACCGATCCAAGTATGGCCGAAAATTCTATTCATTAAATCCATAAACACCGAGGGCATTAGTGAGCCCAAGCGGCATCACCAAGAATTCGTAGTGACCATACCTCGTTCTAAAAGCGGTTTTGGGTATGTCCGATTCTCGGACCCTCAACGATAGTACCCGACCTCAAATCTATCTTTGAAAACCGAGGCTCCTTTAATTGATCAAACAAATCGTCAATTCGTGGCAATGGATATTTATTCTTTATCGTCACTTTATTGAGTTGACGATAGTCGATGCACAACCTCATGGTTCGTCCTTCTTCTTCACAAACAATACAGGTCGCCCATGGAGAAAAACTCGGTCGGAAACCTCTATCCGTCAATTCTTGCAATTGAACCTTCAATTCCTTTAATTCCTTTAATGCCAT
>NW_026440853.1:0-8185 GCF_025698485.1 Gossypium arboreum | reverse complement strand
AATTTCCCCCTTTTTTCCCCAAAAAACATTTTTGGGGGCCCGGACCCAAAGGGGGGCCCAAAATTTTGGCAATTTGGGAAACCAGGTTTTTTTTTTGGGGTTTTTTTTTTTGAAGGATTTTTTTTACCCTTTAAAGGGGTAGGGGTTTAGTTTAAAATTTGGTTTGGGAAATTTGGTTTTTAAGGGGTTTTTATTTAGGGAAAACAAATTTAGGGAAAAGGGGTTTTTGGGCCCTTTTTTCCTTTTTTTAGTTTGTTGTTGGGTTTTTTTTTTTATTTCCTTTTTTTCCCGCCCGGGGCCAAAGGGTTTATTTTGGGGGTTTTTTCCCAAACCACCGGGAGGGGGGCCCAAAAGAAAGGGGCGGGAAAAAAACCCAAAAAGGGGAAAAAACCCGGGCGAGCCCGGGGAGGGGCCCCCGGGCCCCAAAAAACCCCCGGCCCCCAAGGGGAAAAGGGGCCCGGGGGCCCCAAAAAGGGGGGCCGGGGGGGGGAAAAAAAAACCCCCCAGGGGAAAAGGGACAAAACCCCCAAAAGCCCCAAGGGCCCCAACCCCAGGGGGCCCCCCCCCAAAAAGGGGCCCAAATTTAAAGGGAAAGGAGGGCCCCCGGGAAAATTTTTTTTTTTCCCCCCCTTTCAAGCCCGTTTGAGGGGGGGCCCCCCGGGAGGGGAACCCTTTATTTTAAATTTAAAAGGTTTTTTGCAAAGTTTGGGTTGCATTTTTTTTGCCCCTTTTTTAGGAAAAGGTATTTTTTGGGTTTCCCTTTTTTGGGTTTTCCCATTGTTAAGGGTTTAGGAAATGAAAAAATTTTTTTTTTTTTTTGGGTTTTGCCCAAGGGGCTTTTGGTTTTTTTAGGCAGGGGTTTTTTAAATTAAAGTTTTTAAAATTTATTTTTTTTATTTTTTTTATTTTTTTTTTTTTTAGGTTATTTTCCCAGGTGGGTTAAATTTTTGGGTTTAAATTTTTTTGCTTTTTTCCGGGTGGAAAGGGCCCAATTTTCCCATTGGCCTTTCCCAAAGCCCTTTTAAAAGGTTGGGGGCCCCCCCGGGGAAAAAATTTTGTTTTTTCCCCCAAAATTTAAGGTTCCATCTTAAAGTATGTCTATATCAAGCCTATGAAGTGTAATGTTTCACATTTATTGCAAATTGTTTTGGATGATTAATGTGTCTGCTTGTCATTATCTTGAGACTTACATGGATGATGCTAGACCTTTTTATGCTTCTGTTATTCTTGATTAATGCATCTGCAGTTTTATGTGGTTTTTACTGGGGTCCATATATTTGACTTTGTAGAAAAATGTAGTTCACTGATTAGATATCTCTGTACAGGCTATTGCAGCAATGATGCTCAGGAGGCCGATCCTACCAATCTGGAAGTACTTTTGCTCTTGGTGGGTCATACAAATGGTTCGTGAATGCTTATCCCTTTAATCAAGGTGAGATTAAAATTTTGGAGTGTCAAACAAATAATACTGTTTGAAAAGTTCAGAATTGGAACAGACTGCTGCTATAAAGTATCTGTATGGATGGTTACGTCATCACCCAAAGGATGGTACTCTTGCGCCGCCGGAGCTTGCTAATTCTTTGTATTATGCTGATGTAAGTACACTAGGGTATAATTCTTTGTTTTTTTGGTTGGTTTTTGTCTTTTGGAACAATGCCTTGATATTGCAATCTTGGTTTGTGTAAGCCGCCTCTAATGCTACTGTGGGATAGTTTGCTTATGTTGTGAATGCTGTGATTACAAGAGTGTATTTTTGCATATGATTTCCATGACTGCAATGATTATATGTTGGACTTAGAGTTTTACATACGGTGACAGGATATAATTTTCCTTAAGATTCCTAACATTACATTTTGGAAATGTTGGCAAGGGTGCTGCAACTACCTGAAGCATTTGAGGTGCAAGATGTAAAAAAAGCACTTTTTTGAGTAAATTAAGGTGAATATGTAAATTTGTGCTTCTTGAATCAAGGGGGCTTTTTCGCTTCTATACAAAAAAGTGTTGCTAGGACTTGGCTGGCGCTTAAACAATTGAAAGGATAGCATAAAGAAATGCAAAACATGTGATAACCCAACATGTCAATCATCTTTTCTCTATTTTCTTTTCTTATCTTTCAATGGTATAGTGATCCATTGGTGTGTTATACAGCTCTTATAGGGTTGAATTATTTACTTGCTCCATCTTTGTAACCTTAGGCTGGTAAAAAGATTCTCCACATAACATGTTGCACCTAGTTGGACCTTAGAAAACAAACTAGCTCTTCTTTTAAGCTCCATGTAATTAGTTATTTGATTTGTTGAAGCTATTGGTTAATTTAGATGATTTGATTATGCACTTCCTCAATTTACATACACTTGATCATCTCTTTCAAAATGCCTTTTTAATGCATTCAGATCTTGCATATGCAGTTTGATTTGTTTAGCCTCTGTTACTGAGATTGTCCATTTAAAATTATTTGATGATAAACTTCCCTTGCCTGTGGTGCCATAATTTCAGCACTATTGAATTTAGTCTTTTGGTCTATGTCGATCTTTAGGCACTAGATTTGAAGCCAAACTATGTGCGTGCTTGGGCAAACATGGGTATCAGTTACACCAACCAGGTTTGTTATATCTTTCACTGTTCTCTCATTGTCTTGACATTCATGAAAAGGGAACTGCATTTCTTTCTTTATGTCTTCATTTCCTTTTGCATATTTCTGAGATGGTCAATCCTTCTAAATGAAAATTTATGGGTATGTGATCAGGAATTAAATCACCTTATTTTCAATATAGAGGTCTCAACATATTTTGGAAAAAAATAATTCGTTTGAAATAATTCCTTTTGCTTATTTTATTGGTCAGTAAAAAATTTTTATGGTCTAAAATGAAACCCATTATGTATCCAAGATTAATTTATTTTTGGTAAGGATACTCCCTTATTTGACACACCCTTTACCATGTACATACGTCACAAATCATCTTGTAAAATTTGACACGAGATATGTATTTGTATCAAGAAAAAGCAGGTTGGGACTGAATTGAATAAAATGAAAAGTACACTAATTCTGAAATTGTACCCGGCGTGTGGCAAAATGACCAGCTTATTCCCATATTCTCTCCTACTTTTCCTTTATTTCTAACGTTCCTTTCTCTTTATTACCTACTCTTTTGATTAGTTTTATGTACGTCCAGTAGGCCTGTTCCTCCCTAAAATTTACGAAACCAATTACTTACCTTTAAATATTTTATTTTCCGGATGAAAATAAAATAAAAATATTATAATATAGTTATGTTATAAACCTCTGTTAAATCAAGATCCATTGTCATTAGCTTCTTTCTCTCGAAAAAGGAAAAGAAAAGGTTTGAATTCATGAATCAGTGGTAGCTTCTTCCGAATGAGTGAGTTGAGGTAGTGCTAGTCTTTCTTTTAAGGTATAAATTTGATTCTTTAGAAAAATCTTGTTTTTTCTTCATCTCTTTTTATTCTGTTTGGTTTCTCTGATCGAGGAAAATCGAGGAAAATTTGTATCAAACTTGACATTAGTCCTTGTTCTTTTTAAATAATTCCTGATTCACCTGTGAGTTGGCAAATTCTATTCATCCTGCATTTTCCCGGAAGCCAAACAGGAGACTTAAATGTTTTTAATTTCGAAAATTTTGTTCTCTTACGGAAATATTGAAAAAATACACGTTACGGAAATATTGAAAAAATACATGTCTTTCAGTTGATCCCTTTATTCTCTCCGATATCCCCTTAATTTTTTTCTAACGTCTTTTTTCCTTTACCGGCTGTTAATTTTCTTTCTTATTCTGTTCCGGCTTTATCTCTGTCATATTCCGACTCGGAAAAAGATATTTTCCGGATATCCTGTCTTTTCTTATTCCGGTTCTCAATATTTGGCTTCCGGTTTATGGGTTTTAGTGGCCGGTTCAGCTATTTTTTCTTGTCTGGACCGGCCAACCTGTCATACTTATTCCGTCCAGGGATATCCCATTCGAGGGATATCCCGGTTCGTTGTTATCCCGTATTGGTATATCCCGGATTCGGTATATCCCATTCTGGGAATATCCCGATTCCCCACTTTTTTTTCCTCAAGTCTCTTTATCTTCTTTGTCTTTAATTTCTCAAAAAAAAAAAAGCAATTTAAAGAAGGTATTAATTACCATAAATGTTACCGTTGTCACATGGGGATTTAGAAAATTATGTTCTCTCTCTTCCCTTCATAGCTTCCCCATTTCTTCACCTATTCATCCAGCTCTTCAAATTTATTTTCCTTTATTTATTTCCCCTTTTTTTCTCTGTTGTTTTTCCATTCTTTGATCTCTGTTAATTCGCTCTTTCGTTTTCTTTATTCTCTTTCCCTTCCTTTCTTGTCCTTTCGTAACAAACCCCAGACACTGCCGCGCCATCAACACCTTCCAGCGTCTTACCTCCGATCAAAGGTCAGTTTTGAATCCTCAAATCTATCTCTTCTATCCATAGCACCCCATTTATTCGCCGACTCCCTCTCTCTCTCTCTTGTCTGTTTTGAATTTCTTCCTCTCATTTTTTTCTAGTTTTGGGTGCACAGAAAGACGCTACACTAGGTTTTCTCTGCCGTTTCTGGTTTTTGTGATTTTTTGAATTTCTCTGCTTCATCGGTGACTGATTTCAGGTATGAATCATCACTTGTACTTTGTCTTTGTCTTTGCCATTTTATTTAGTTTTAGTAAAGTCTCTTCTTTCCTTTCCCTTTTATCTCACTTAAGATAATGCTTTAAACTTTTTCACCTGTCTTTCTTTCTAATGTGACAGTCCAGATAGCCTACTGGTCTCGTGGATAAAAAACTGCTTCCTGGGATATGTAGTACTCCTCCTGTCCATAAATAACTGTTTTTAGTTAGTATCTTTCTTGCCCTGTGTATACATTCATGGATTCCTTTCATCTCTTTTGCAGGTGCAAAATTTATAATAAATAGAAGTTGGAAACCGCTTATGGTATTGGAATTTTGAAAACATTGTCTCATTTCGTCTCATTCGTCTCCATTTTTTAATTTAACAGATATTTTCTTTCGTATCTGTTCTCCTGTCTTTCCATCCGGCCATGGCTTTTATTGTTAATGACGTCGCCCTTTTCATTATTGTTTTAGTTTCAGATATATGCTTCTTTTAATTCTATTTTCAGTGTGTTTTTGTCATGGTTTTTTGTTTTCACCTTTAGAGGATAAAGTCATTAAGAAAAAAACATAAGGTTTTAAGTTTTTCTCAAACCCTACCACAGTATTGTGTCCAATTCAAAACGATGAAGATAGCAGTGGAAGGGTGCATGCATGGAGATCTCGACAAGGTTCACGACACCATTAAATACATCGAAACACTCAACATCAAAATTGACCTCCTCCTTTGTTATGGTGATTTCCAGGTTCTTTCTCTCACACTCTCACTTTCTCCAATTTGTTGTTTTTATACGAAATTTTGTCACTTTCCAAATACCCATTTTTTATATGAACTTAATTTTTTTTTCTTTTGCAACTTAAGCAGTCAGGAATGGAAAAGATATGGATAGCCTTAATGTGGCCCCAAAATATAGGGAGATGAAGTCATTCTGGATATACTATTCGGGTCAGGAGGTTGCCCCAATTCCCACGATTTTTATCTGTGGAAATAATGAAGCTTCTAATTATTTATGGGAATTGTAAGTCACCCCCTTTTCTTCATATGTTCTAGCTTGGGGATTCTGATTCTTTTATGAAAAGGCCTTGAATTTTACCTTCTGCTATTGAAATGTGTAAACTTTAGGTATTATGGGGGATGGGCAGCACCTAATATATACTCTTGGGGTATGCTGTGGTTGTGAAGTTTGGCAATATCCGTATCAATGGACTTTCCGAATTTACAATGCGCCGTAATTATTGTTTAGGTTGGGTATGAAGTTCTTTTACTTGTCTATTCTATGTTTATTCTGAAGTTCTTTTAATGGTGATTGTATATTTACTGCAAGTTAGTGTCAGATATGTTATATTGATTCTTATTTAGGTGGACAGTCAAGCTTTGAAACTGACATGAATTAGCTTTTCCTTGAGCAGGACACCATGAAAGGCCACCTTATAATGACAATACTATCAGGTCTGTGTATCATGTTGGAGTACGATGTTCACAAGCTCATGCACCTAGAGAAACTGATTGATATTTTCCTTTCACACGACACCGCTTCAGCATCACTGATTATGGAAACTGGCAACAACTTGTTTGCTGCAAAAAACATTTCAAAGGTGAGGTAATTATATTCAATTGGTGGAAATGGACATATGTGATAGAATGAAAATGTTCATATCAAGCGCCTTCAGTTTTCTTGTTGACCATTCCTGGTTGCTTGTTGGTTGACACATATTTCCTAGATCCACCAAGGAACTCTTGAAGCAAACCTGCTGCTCAGCTGCTCAAAAACTCAGACCATCGTATTGGTTTTCAGCTCACTTGCACTGCAAATTCACCGCCTTGTTGAACATGAAGAGGGTGGTCGAGTGACAAAATTTCTTGCACTCGATAAAGGAGGCCCGGGGCCCCCAGGCCAGGCCCGGGCCGGCCCAGGGGCCCGCCCAACCCAGGGGCCGGCCCAGGAGGCCCAGGCCCAGGAGGCCGGCCAAGCCGGCCCAAGGGGGGGAAAGGCCAGCCCAGGCCAGCCGGACCCAGGCCCAGGAGGCCAGCGGCCCGGCCCAGGGGGAAGGGGCCCAGCCCCCAGGCCCAGGGGCCCCACCAGGACCCCAAAGGCCCGCAGCCCAGCCCGGCCAGCCGGGAAGGTCCGCCCGCCTGGCCACTTTTTTCCCAGCCAGCTCCCGCCAGGCCGGGGCCACGTTGGCAAAAACCCAGGTAGGAAAACCGGGAGGAGGCCAGGAGTCATTTTGGCCTTTGTTTGGGTTAATTGGTTTGGTTATTTTCTACCAGGGAGGGGTTGGGTTAAACAGGGGCCCATTTGGTTTAGTTCCAGGTTTTTGGTTTAGTTGCCAGTTTTGTTTAGCCTGGGTCAGGTTTAGTTTAGTGGGGCCAGGTTTTTAGGTTATTTAGGCAGGTTTAGAGGTGTTTAGGTTTAGGTTAGGTTGGAGTTTGCTTGGTTAGGTTTAGGTTAGGCCAGGCCAGTTTAGGGTTTTTAGGCCCAGGCAGGTTTAGGTTTAGGTTGGAGGGTTTAGGGTTGGTTTAGGTTAGGTTAGTTTTAGGCCCAGGAGGTTTAGGAGGTTCCAGGTTTGTCAGGCTAGGACCCAGGGCCAGGTTAGGCCCAGGTTAGGCCTAGGCCAGTGCCAGGCCAGGCCAGGCCAGGCCGGCCGGCCAGGCTTGGGTGGCCCAGGAGCCAGGCAGGAGGCCAGGCCAGCCCAAGACCCCCAGGTTCCCGGGCCAGGCCGCCCCCCCCGGGCCGGGCCCAGGCCGGCCCAGCCCGGCCCAAGGCCAAGAGGGGCCCCCGGCCCAAGGAGGCCCCGGCCCGGCCCAGGGCTTTGGCCCCTTTGGGCCCAGGCCGGCCCGCAGGAAAGGGCCAGGAGGCCCGGCCCCCCAGGCCCAAAAACCCTTTTCCAGGCCAGGACCAGGCCCAAGGCCTGGGGAAACCCGCCCACCCGGCCCGGCCAGGAGACCCACCAGGCCAAGGGGCCCGGGGCCAGGGAAGCCCAGGGAAAGGGGGGAAGCGGAAAAAATTTGGGCCCATTTAATAAATTTCCCTACCCCCAAAAGGGAAAATTTTTTTCATTTGAATTTTTTTGGGGGCCTTTTTTTTAAAAAAACTTTGGGGGGGTTTTTCCCAATTTTTTTTTTTCCCATTTTTTACCAAATTTCCCAAACACCCGGGTTTAAATTTGGGCGGGAAAACCCATTTGGGTTTTTTATTTTTTTTTGGGTTTAAAAAATATTTTTTTTTTCCCATTTGTATTTTTGGGGCCCAAATAAAAGGGGTTTTTGGGAAAATTTTTTTTTTTTTTAAATTTTTGGAAAATAATTGTTTTAAATTTTTTTTTTTAGGAAAAATTTTGGAAAATTTAAAAACCCCCAATTTTTTTTTTTAGAACCCCAAAACCCCCCCCAAAAAAAAAAGAAAACAGGAAAAAGGTTTTCCAGGGGGGAAAAAAAGGCAAAAGGGAAAACCCCGGGGGGGGACCCAATTTTCCCAAAAAAAAAAAGGGGAGGAGCCCGGGGGGGGCCCCCAAACCCCAAAAAAAAAACCGGGGAAAAAAAAAGGGGA
>NW_026440852.1:25000-32500 GCF_025698485.1 Gossypium arboreum | reverse complement strand
ACTGATTACTAATCCAAGACCAGAATATTCGGAGGATTCTTCTGACCAAAATAGAAAATATATCAAAAACTAAAAAGTATAATAAAAAATAATAAATAAAAAAGTTACATATAATTTGGAATTTCTAATTGTACTTAGAATTGTATAATGTATAATTGTAATTTGTCAGCAAAGTTGTTTTTTTTCTTCAAATTCAAAGAATTCTTCTCCCTTTATACATAGGTCATCGATTCAGCATTGGAAAAAGGGGCTCAAATCGTTTTATCGACATGAGTGTTTTATATCGAAAAAACATTTTTGTTTTGAAAATATTTCTGTATTTAGTAACATAGTAGTAGAAAGAGTACCCTGCTGCATCTGAACTTCAAACGGGTTTGGCCTTAACCATGTTAATGGTCCCAGATTATTGGTTAATAGAGAATCAAAGTCGATGTACCAATGAATCACGAAATGCTATGGTTCTATAATATGATTTTAAAATTTATTCAGAAGTAATTGCGGATCATGCACTCTTTTCTTTCCTAGTTATAATGAAAAAAAGTACAACTGGGTGAATCCAGCCTATTCTTGAAATAAACAACTCGCACACACTCCCTTTCCAAAAAAGATCAATACACCAAGGACTACACTTAGATTTATTGGATTTGTTGCTAAAATATCGGTATTAACCCCGAAACTCCCGGCGGATGGCCAGTGACCCAAGGAAACGAAAGAATCGGTTACATTTTTCATATGATCTCCTATTTTATTTTAGATAGACTAAAAAAAGATCCAACAATGCACTTCTCGGAACGAGAAAGCGGAACTGCTTGGCGTTGCATATTAGAACTCATTAAAGCCCGATTCGCGTCATTATGCTCGATAAAAGGAATGAGGGAAGCTCCAATAGAAAAATATTGAAAAGGAAAAATACTTCGAAGATGAACTTGTTCCCATGCAATAGTCAGGAATTCTTGGCGGTATCGAGCCGGAACAACCTGTTCTTCCTGAATACCCTGATTCAAGGCCAAAGAATTTCCTGCCGCTACCATATAATATTCATCTCGACTTGGGGATAAATAAAGCATCTGTGCTTTTTTGATCTCAAAGATTTTATAAAATGGATTCTAGAGACCCCCAATGACCAATCCTGGCATGAATTGCTAGGATCCGATAAGTCCAACATTGATCCCTTCAGACGTGTCAATTGGGCAAATGCGTCCATAGTGACTAGGATGGATATCTCGTATCCGAAAATTAGCAGTTCGCCCGGTCAATCCTCCGGGGCCCAAATAACTCAATTTTCTCCCATGCACTATTTGTGTCAATGGATTTGTTCGATCCAAAACTTGAGACAATGGGTGTAATCCGAAAAAGGATTCATAAGTGGTTGTTAATGGAGTCGAAGTTACCAAATTCTGAGGAGTCGGTATCAATTTATGCCTAATTGCTCCGCATATAGTTCCTCTAACTACATTTTCTAAACGAACCAGAGCCAATCCGAATTGATCTTGTAAGAGATCCGCTACAGAACGAATACGCTTATTTTTCAAATGATTCATATCGTCAAGTGTACCCATTCCAAATTTCATTCCAATCAAACGATCCGCAGCTGCCAATATATCTCGCGGTAACAAAAATGTATTGTTCTGAGGTATATTAAGATTCAATCTCTGGTTCATATTTCGTCGACCAATCCTTCCTAATTCACATCTTTGCTGAAAGAATTTCTTTGTAATTCCTTACACAAGGATTCAGAAAATACCGATCCCCGCCTACACAAGAAAATTGTTGATAAAACTCCAAAATGGCATTTTCTTTTGACCCATTTTTTTTTTTTCCTTATCGGTCAGGAAAGACAAGAAAATCTCAGGGTAGCAAACATTCTAGAATTCTCTTAGATTCGAACCCATAGCTGATGATAGAACTAGAAATAGATATTTTCTGTTTTACTACATGGAGCCCATATCCTTGCTTTTCTATCAATCTCTAATTTAACCTCCTCCCCAATCTGATATTATGGTACCAGTATAGACCGAAATTCCGTTATGATCCAATTCTTATCGATAATAGATACCGCTTTGCAACATTTGATTGATCACAATTCTGTATATTCCATTTACTATAGTTCCGAGGAGTTCATTAAAGAATGTTTCCAATAAAATTGTTTGTTCTGCATATCCTTACTGGTTTTCAAATTAATCCTGCGGATACATATAATTCAGAAGTACAGAGTGATTCATATACAGCATCCCTTTTTTTATCAACGGTTCCAATTCAATTGATATGTTTCCACAAACAATTGAAATTCAATTTCTGCTCTGTATCTTCAATTTTTGAAACTATAAAGTTCTTCTTCTGTTGCCCCTGATCCATGAACCCACAAAATCCTTCAAATTATATCTGATTCAACCTAGGTATTGTAGACATTTCCCATTTTCATCCCCGAGCATTTTGAATTTCCCATTTCAAAAAATCCTATTCTTTTTTCATTCTTCATCGAATCCCACGAATCGATCTAATAATGATTGAATTGAATTTCTATTCTGTTTACTGAATCACATGAAATTTTATCTAACTCCATATACCATATAATATATGTGGAATGTATGAAATATGAAATGCGTATGAACGGAAGAAGAAAAATTATATCAAATTTTAATTTATATTTATAACAAACAGATACAGAAAAGAATTGATAAATGCCATTTAGCTGCATGGAGTTTTGTTTTTGTATAGAATATAAAAAAAATAATTCAATTTCTACCATTATTATGATATTACATATTCCAATCCGATTGAATACTAGAAAAATGAAAGGAATTCCTGATTTGATCTGTTCGTTGAGATAAAGACAAAAATAATGAAAAAAATATATATATAGGGGAGAGTTGATTCTTCTAGCGCTTAATTTTTCATGGACTCCATTGTTCAAAAACGATTCGCAGAGAAGATAGATGTTTTTACCCACTTTTTAGTTATTTTTTTAGTAGAATATTTAGAATATGATTGAAGTACGTACGAAAGGGGCTTCTATTTATTAAACAGGTGCAGATATAGCATTTCTATTTATATATGTCTTTCTTTTATTCCATTATAATGCTCTAATGGAGACAAGACATGGCGTGCTCTATCAAAATTCTATTTTTTCTTTTATTTTAATTCCATTCAATGAAAATTGAAACACGATAATTTCTTTTGCTGATTCTCTATGGACATCATCATCTAGAGATAGATAAAATAATTCATTAGATAACTATAACTGTGTAACAACTTATGCTCTGGGGTTTATATAGACTGATAATTGCTGTTATATTATTATAATATATATTTGAAATTAAGAAAGTTTTTTTATTGAAAAAAATCATTGAAGTTATGTATCCAGTTTTATTTTCTTATACCATTAGAAAAAGACAAGTGAAGAAGAATCTGTCCACAAATTTGCAGTCAATAGTTAATGGTTCCAATTTATTTGTCCTGAATTTTTACTTTTGTAACTGAGAATCCACATTTTCTTTTTCAATAGAAAAGAAAGGGAAAGTTTTTAGATATTGTGTGTCTTGAGATACTATAACCAATTGAAGGTATGGATCCGATCTAAAAATGAAAAAGAAAAGGGAGATACTCTCCTTTTTTTGTTTGTAACCTTTGGCGACACGGCTGAGTTTTAAGGCGGGGACTGCAAATCTTATTCCCCAGTTCAAATCCGGGTGTCGCCTGATCAACAAAACTTGAAATCCTAACGTCTCCCAACGTCTAGGATTCAAGGAAAACTAAAGTAGTGGAAGGAATCAGTAAATCTTGATATGTAAGCCCCTTTACTAATGGAGTGGCTACTAGAGGAGTCTTGAATTAGATTGGATAACGGGAGTGTCTAATTAATTCAATGAATGGTTGTAGAAGGGTTGGAAGATACTTTGTATACAGACGGATGAAAGTCTCTGAGTGTTCAGGCATCCAATTAATATTAGATTGATAGATAATTATTTTTACTTAATGAGGGACAACCAAAAGAAAGAATAAGTCTTATTATTGATACATGAGTGTAACATTCTTTGATACTTCCAAAAGTGTTATTGCGCATTTTGTTTGTGCTTAATGGTTCTCGATTTTACTCGAAATCATATAAGAGCTTGTTATAAGCGGATTTATCGAAGTGATTCATCAACGGTGGCGTGTCACAATTCCCTTTTCTTTTGACTCTGCGCCAGTAATTACACTATTATTAGTGAACAATAATGGAAAAATTGAATTCCTTCATATTTGTTTCATATTCATAGAGATAGGGATATAATACACATGGATATATAAGTCTTGCTTGGGCTGCTTTTAATGGTAGTCTTTACATTTTCCCTTTCACTCGTAGTATGGGGGAAGAAGGGCTCTAGGGGTACTCCTAATTGGGGTTGAGGAATCAAACTCGCTCAATTGTTTCTAGATCTGTTTGCAAAGTCTTTTTTTATTTTAACTATTTTATTAGTCTTCATTTCGAAATTCTTGGATTCTAGTGGAGTAATGTATTCTATGAATAACACCTTTTCAATCAAAAATCAAAATAACATTTCAATAATCCCCATGTTCGTATTTCCGAAAGTAAAGTATCCGATGATAGGCACAAAAAAAGAATTCTTCCTAAATTTTCTATTTTGATGAACCAGCTCTTACTAGAGTTATGAACGGACAATGAGGGACAAGGAACCCCTTTGTTTTCTGTATTTGCTTGTTTTACTTCTCTCCTCTTTACTGTTCAAAGAGAAAAAAAGTCTTTTTTATTTAATTTCATTTTAATAAGATCTTGCCTTAGTGTAGTCACATATTAGACACTTACCCCCTGTTTTATTTGAATTTCATTAAGGAAATGCTTTATTGACTCATTTCATATCATGGATCAAAGAAGTTAAATTCAAAAATCGGCAGGGTATATTCCTTTTTCGAAACGAAATATGAAGAAAAGTTACCACAGAACTCTTTGGATCATCTGTCAGTTGTGTCAACGAATTATCTCTTGGAATGTTCAAAAAAGATTACTTGGTTTTTTTTTTATTAATTTTATTTATTATATGCCTATTCCATTCCATTTTTCCTTCATTTCTGATTATTTTAATAGGAATCTCAGTATCCACCAAAAAATCAATCCATGAAATGAAAGAATTATAAATTCGTAAGACTTGCCTTTCAATTATTTCAGATTAATTGAAATCAACAATAAATAAAATAGATCAAGCGAAGAAATAAAATTGAGATACTATGCACAGGTTATATCTTTAATTGATTATCGACATGTATGAAGATACATATTGTGGATTCATCTATATTAAGCTTGTATCTTTCTTCATCATAATATTAGATATAGATAGTATGGTAGAAAGATCATATTTTTTTCTACCATACTATTTGAGTTTTATAGGATACTGTTGATTCTAGTCCATTCATTTTATTTAAGACGAGATTTGATCCTTTTTCTTAACTCCTTGATAAAAAGTCAAGTTTCATTCAAATTAATCACTTTGACTGACAGTTTTTACGTATATTATAAGTAAAAAAGCGGTAGGAACTAGAATGAACAGCGCTGTAGCAATAAATGCGAGAATATTTACTTCCATAATTTCATTGTTTTTTTTATTTTGCAATAACTCGGATTTAATCCTATAGAGATGATAAATTTGTCGCTTGTAAATTCAATGCAATGATTTACATTTTCAATGACATCGAATCGGATCAATATCATGAATAACAATATCTAGGCTATCAAATCGATTCACCGTCGAGAATTGAATAGTATAATATAGGAAGATCTTTATCCACACCCGAATAAAAAAGTGATGCCTGGTCCAATCAAAAGAATTCCTTTATTTATATATATTCTTTTCCACCTTTCTTTTCGATAATCTATCGCCTTCCTTGTACAATCATCTGATGATGTATCATCTGACTGCTTTTTCCACTTTCACCGTTTACAAATAGTTTCCAAATAAACCCCAACAAAAAGAGAAGGAAAAAATAAATAAAAAAAAGATAAAGATATCGTTGGGAATGAAATTCATTTGTATCCCTTGACAGAAAAACGAGGATCTATTGATGTATTTTAAAAATTTTATCCGTCGGACTGACGGGGCTCGAACTCAGCTTCCGCCTTGACAGGGCGGTGCTCTGACCAATTGAACTACAATCCCAGGAAATAAAGAAAAGTGTACAACAGAGATAGTCTTATGATTTCATTCAAGCCATTTTCTATTTAGATTTTAGATTCGAAGCCGGGTTAAACAAACAAAGGCGCGAGTAATATATTGATATCCATACGGGTATGCACTTTGAGTGAGAGCGACGCGGATTACTAGTTACTAGGAATCCTTTCGTTATTGCCAAATAAATCGATCAATAATCAATTTGAAATGAAAACAAAAAGAGTCTTTTTTGTTTACTTTACTCTTTCTTTTCATTAAACTTTCTATTTAATGATCCTGATATGAATCTAGAGCGTTATCAAGGTCATAATTTATGGGAACAACTAAATAAATAGAACAAAATAAAAAACAAATAGCGGTAGGGATGGATATATCACAAAATTGGACTTTTTTTATTCTTCCCTAATTTTTTTGTTTGGCTGGGAAAACAAAATACAAAATGGGCATTTTAGGTTATGGCGGATCAGCGAATTATTGGGCCGAGCTGGATTTGAACCAGCGTAGACATATTGCCAACGAATTTACAGTCCGTCCCCATTAACCGCTCGGGCATCGACCCAGGAAGAATCAATTCTAGGTTTATTGATAATCCATGATCAACTTCCTTTCGTAGTACCCTACCCCCAGGGGAAGTCGAATCCCCGCTGCCTCCTTGAAAGAGAGGTGTCCTGAACTGCTAGACGATGGGGGATACTTGCCTGATCATGACCATACTATGCTCATAGTATGAGCAGTTTTTTGAAATTGTCAATATAATGGAATGACTAGAGCCGAGAGCTTTTTCCATCTTTTATGATTTTCCATTTTAGATTCACGATTTATACTCAGTAAATCATTCATCGCCACTCTATTCGATATAGAAATAAATTAGATAAATTCAATCTATTATATAAATATTTATTAGAAATAAATAGATATTATAAAAATAGAAATAAATAGATATTATAAAAAGAAACTAGATTATATTAATAATACAAAGTATAAGATCAGTGATTGGTTTAACATAAACATAAAAAGGAGTTAACCTTCATTTTTCCACTTTCATTCATTGATTCACTCATTATTACGACGAGACAGGCATGTTTCTATCTCACACTAAGCCGGTAAATTAACAAAAGTAAATCGGGAATTTTTGAAGAGGCAGCAAGAAGTTATCGAAAATTATGTGTGTGTTTTTTTCTAAAACTAAAAATTGGGTTCGGTGGACAAAGCAAATCCCTTCATCACATGTTTCGATAAAATAGATTGATCTATGTCGAATTGCTAAGGTACCTGTATTAATCAAATAAATGAATTTCGTTCTGTTCTGATAAGCCAATTATGATTGGCCTTGAAA
>NW_026440852.1:7500-20000 GCF_025698485.1 Gossypium arboreum | reverse complement strand
ATTGGCCCGTTCTGCCATAAATACCCCCTTATTCCGCTGAGTGGACTTCGCCAATGGGTTTGAGTCAATGATTGGAAAACTTCCTTTTCTCGATCTTGATTTTGGTAGAAAGTCGGGTCAGGAACTGGGGTCCTAGTTGAACCGGAGAGACCCGAATTCATATTGGTGTCATAGAATTTTTTAGCTTAGATACCATATGATTGGGTATCATATGAGTAGGCCCGAAAAAACCCTTGTATAGCTTCTTCGATTTCTCGGTAAAGAGAAATATGACCAACAGTGGTTCGAATGTATATACAAAGAATTTTTTTTTTTAAACTTCTTACTATTAGATAATGTCCATAAATCTCATGATAGGTACCCGAAGATTCATAGTGAACTTCGATGGGAGCTTCTCTTGAAGCAATAACGCATTGCTCTAGTCGCCACCGGAGCCACAAAGGACTATCTAAATTGATTCTTTCCTGCCTATAAGCTCCAATCGCATCATAGGAATTACAAAAAAAAGGCTCCCTTGTAGACTTATAGTTATTATCGTCAATTCTTTCATTTTGATAGCTTTTTCGATTCCATGGATTATACCTATTCGCACAAATACCTCGACGATTCCCACTCGTTAATACATAGAGCCCAATAAGCATATCTTGAGTAGGTACGGAAATGGGATCCCCAATAGCTGGAGACAAGAGATTCATATGAGAAAACATAAGTAAACGAGCCTCCGCTTGCGCCTCTAAAGATAAAGGTACATGAACTGCCATTTGATCCCCATCAAAGTCTGCATTGAATCCCTTACAAACTAATGGATGTAAACAAATAGCGCGTCCTTCCACTAAAATAGGTTGGAATGCCTGTATACCTAATCTATGCAGAGTAGGCGCTCTATTCAGCAATACAGGATGTCCCCGCATAACTTCTTGCAGTATTTCCCATACAATCGGCCCTTTTCCCGAATTTTACTCTTAGCAACTCCTATGTTCGGAGCAAGATGTTGTCTAATTAGACCGCGAATTACAAATGTCTGGAAAAGCTCTATTGCTATTTCGCGAGGCAATCCACAGCGATGTAATGAAAGTGAGGGGCCAACAACAATGACAGAACGTCCTGAATAATCGACTCGTTTGCCAAGCAAAGTCTCGCGAAATCTTCCTCTTTGCCTTCAATTACATCTGAAAACGACTTGTAAACCTTATTATGACCGTCCTCATTGGTTGTCCGCGGATTCCATTATCAAGAAGTGTATCCACGGCTTCTTGTACCAATTTTTCCTGACACATTACTAATTCCCCTGGCGTAGATCTACTTGTTGTTAATAGATCGGTAAGAGTATTATTTCGATAGATAACTCTTCTATAGAGTTCATTAATATCCGAACTCATTAGTTTACCCCCATCTATCTGAATGATCGGTCTCAACTCGGGAGGAAGAACCGGTAATAGACATAAAACCATCCATTCTGGTTCTATATTTGTTCGAATAAAATGCTTAGCCAATTCCATGCGTCTAACCAAAAAATCCTTTCTTCTTCCAATTTTTCGATCTTCCCATTCATTACCCGTGAGGCCTTCTTCTCCTAATTCTTTCCATTCTACCACCGAATAATCGATAAGAATTCGCAAATCTAGATCGGCTAATTGTTCTCGAATAGCACCTGCTCCGGTAGAAATTTCGCGACTTCGAAATGTATCGAAACCTTGGGTAGTAAAAAAAAGTGGGATACTGTATTTCCAGGATTGAATTTCATATTCGAATGAACCTCGTAATCGTAAGAAAGTAGGTTTTTTAGCGATGGGCCTAGCAAAAGAAAAATTAGGATAGGGTCTGCGGATCCCCTCAAAATCGGACATGAGAGTTTCCTCTCATCCGGCTCAAGTAGTTACACCAAATAAAGATAAAGTAAAGGAGTTCTCGCTTTCAAATTCTAGAACCCCCCCAAAAAGGTCTACTCTTTACTCAAGTTCCAAGAAACATTTCATTGATTGATTCTTCTTTTATTGATTTAGATTTTCTTAATTCTTTATTCAATTCAAAATTAGGACATAAATGAAATGTGAAATTCTTGAGTAGTCTACTTCCCCTCGAATGCTGAATCCTCTTAAATTAAAGGAGTGTCATAAGGGATTTACTTGTCTATGTACCCTTCCATTCGATCTCTTAGGTCCTGCGGTACTCGACGATTATACCACGATGCCCTTAACTTAAAGCCTAAGCCTATATGCGATGTATAGACTCCTGCAACCATGACATATTTGTTTCCTTGAACATAATTTCATTTCTTTCTAAAAGAACTAAAAGAAATGAGAACGGTTAATTCCACAAAAAAAGAAGTCTTTTTTTCACGAGGTACAACTCAAAATTCCTAGTTATTTATTTTTACTGACTCGACCATAGACCAATTCCTTTTATTTGGGAGTATTGAATACGCCCATAATTCTGAGCTTCATGTTACTCTTCCCAAGAGACATGTCAGATCCAGGGCATCCCAATTCGATTGAATGGGATGACAGTTTCTCATTCCTAATCTGTAAAATAATAATTTCGATCAAATCACACATCGCAGTATACTAGACCTCTAATTCTTTAAGAGGTTTGTCTAAAAGATTGGCGATATAACTAGGAAGACGTTTCAAATAATTATACATGAGTTACTGGACATGCCAGCCTTATGTATCCCATTTGATATCTTCGTATCCGAGAATCAACAAATTCAACTCCGCATTGTTCACAAAATTTAGGGCCCTCCTTTGATTTCCAATTACTCGATAATTTCCACAAGCGCAAATTCCACTTTTATAGGTCCAAAATTCTTTCACAAAATAATCCATCCTTTTCCGGTTTATTGGTTTTGTAATGAAAAGTATAGGTTTTGTCACCTCTCCAACGGTTTCTCCATTAGGTAGGATTTTCTTGGCCCAAGCACTTATTTGTTGGGGAGAAACTGATCCAATTCGGAGTTGTTGATGTTTATATCGGTCGATCATAGAAGAAAAATTCTGATTCATTCCGATTAAGCTTCCTTCCTATTAATCTGGAAGTTCTTCTCAGATACAAGGAAATGATTCAGTTCCAGAGCCAAAGATCGTAATTCTCGGACGAGCAATCGAAAAGATTCTGGAGCATCTTCGGGTTTAGGTATTGTTCCTCCAATGATCGTAGTCCCAAGTACTTTTGGCGAGCTCTAATATGATCAGATTTATAAGTAAGCATTTCTTGTAAAATATGAGCAACACCAAATCCTCTAGAGCCCAAACCTCCATTTCTCCTACCTGTTGTCCTCCTTGCTTGGACCTTCCTCTAAGTGGTTGTTGTGTAACAAGTGCATAATGTCCACTGGAACGCCCATGTATTTTATCATCAACTTGATGAATTAATTTCAAGATATAAGGTTTTCCTATTATAACAGGTTGCTCAAAGGGGCCTCCCGTTCTTCCATCAAATATTCGGCTTTTTCCTGGATATTCGGGTTCAAATACCCATGGATTCGCTGTTTGCTTACTGGCTTGATATAATTCGGAAAACACTAGTTTTCTCGAAGCCTCTTGTTCATATCTCTCATCAAATGGTGCTATTCGATAATGTCTATCTAGTAGACTCCCTGCTAACCCAAGCGAGCATTCAAATAGCTGTCCTACATTCATTCGTGAAGGTACTCCTAATGGGTTGAAGACCATATCAACAGGTCTTCCGTCTTGCAAATAAGGCATATCCTGTCTAGGTAAAATTTTTGAAATGATCCCTTTATTTCCATGCCTTCCGGCTACTTTATCGCCTACTTTGATTTCATCTGTGAAATATAGACACGAATCGTTTCCGGATTATAACTAGAACCCCTTTTTCTGGACCCATCTCACATCGATGACTCGACCCTCCCACCTATAGGTAATTTTAGACAGGTTTCCTTGAAGTGGATACCTGAATCCCAAGTATGGCCTGTAATAATCTATCTTCTGGAGCATACGATGATTCTTTCGCCACCTGAGGCGTTAATTTACCTACTAAAATATCGCCTGTCTCCACCCAAGATCCCAGCATCACAATTCCATTTTTGTCTAAATTGCGGAGTAAATGGGCTTCTAGGTGCGGTATTTCGTTAGTGATTCTTTCAGGACCTTGGCTTGTCACATGAGTCTGAATTTCATATTTTCGTATGTGAAAAGAAGTATAAATATCTTCATATACTAGACGCTCGCTAATGAGTACCGCATCCTCAAAATTGTAACCTTCCCATGGCATATAAGCTACTAGTACGTTTTTGCCCAAAGCGAGTTCGCCACCAACCGTAGCGGCACCGTCCGCTAAAATTTGCCCCTTTTTAATGCATTTACCCCGCCGAACCCGGGCAGTTTGATGCATACAAGTATTTTGTTGAACGTTGATACATAACTAATGGAATGCCTAGAGCATCTCCATTGCCCGATAAAATAATCTTGTCAGTATCGGTGGAAATGATCTTTCCCTCGTGATCGGCTATAGCGGGAACTCCTGAATCTAGAGCCACTTGGCGTTCCAACCCAGTTCCAACAATGCACTTCTCGGAACGAGAAAGCGGAACTGCTTGGCGTTGCATATTAGAACTCATTAAAGCCCGATTCGCGTCATTATGCTCGATAAAAGGAATGAGGGAAGCTCCAATAGAAAAATATTGAAAAGGAAAAATACTTCGAAGATGAACTTGTTCCCATGCAATAGTCAGGAATTCTTGGCGGTATCGAGCCGGAACAACCTGTTCTTCCTGAATACCCTGATTCAAGGCCAAAGAATTTCCTGCCGCTACCATATAATATTCATCTCGACTTGGGGATAAATAAAGCATCTGTGCTTTTTTTGATCTCTCAAAGATTTTATAAAATGGACTTTCTAGAGACCCCCAATGACCAATCCTGGCATGAATTGCTAAGGATCCGATAAGTCCAACATTGATCCCTTCAGACGTGTCAATTGGGCAAATGCGTCCATAGTGACTAGGATGGATATCTCGTATCCGAAAATTAGCAGTTCGCCCGGTCAATCCTCCGGGGCCCAAATAACTCAATTTTCTCCCATGCACTATTTGTGTCAATGGATTTGTTCGATCCAAAACTTGAGACAATGGGTGTAATCCGAAAAAGGATTCATAAGTGGTTGTTAATGGAGTCGAAGTTACCAAATTCTGAGGAGTCGGTATCAATTTATGCCTAATTGCTCCGCATATAGTTCCTCTAACTACATTTTCTAAACGAACCAGAGCCAATCCGAATTGATCTTGTAAGAGATCCGCTACAGAACGAATACGCTTATTTTTCAAATGATTCATATCGTCAAGTGTACCCATTCCAAATTTCATTCCAATCAAACGATCCGCAGCTGCCAATATATCTCGCGGTAACAAAAATGTATTGTTCTGAGGTATATTAAGATTCAATCTCTGGTTCATATTTCGTCGACCAATCCTTCCTAATTCACATCTTTGCTGAAAGAATTTCTTTTGTAATTCCTTACACAAGGATTCAGAAAATACCGGATCCCCGCCTACACAAGAAAATTGTTGATAAAACTCCAAAATGGCATTTTCTTTTGACCCAATTTTTTTTTTTTCCTTATCGGTCAGGAAAGACAAGAAAATCTCAGGGTAGCAAACATTCTCTAGAATTTCTCTTAGATTCGAACCCATAGCTGATGATAGAACTAGAATAGATATTTTCTGTTTCCTACTTACACGAGCCCATATCCTTGCTTTTCTATCAATCTCTAATTCTAACCTCCCTCCCCAATCTGATATTATGGTACCAGTATAGACCGAAATTCCGTTATGATCCAATTCTGATCGATAATAGATACCGGGGCTTTGCAATATTTGATTGATCACAATTCTGTATATTCCATTTACTATAGAAGTTCCGAGGGAGTTCATTAAAGGAATGTTTCCAATAAAAATTGTTTGTTCTTGCATATCCTTACTGGTTTTCCAAATTAATCCTGCGGATACATATAATTCAGAAGAATATGTGAGTGATTCATATACAGCATCCCTTTCTTTTATCAACGGTTCCACCAATTGATATGTTTCCACAAATAATTGAAATTCAATTTCTTGCTCTGTATCTTCAATTTTTGGAAACTTATAAAGTTCTTCTGTTAAGCCCCGATCCATGAACCCACAAAATCCTTCAAATTGTATCTGATTCAACCCAGGTATTGTAGACATTTCCCATTTTCATCCCTGAGCATTTTGAATTTCCCATTTCTCAAAAAATCCCATTCTTTTTCATTCTTCATCGAATCCTACGAATCGATCTAATAATGATGGAATTGAATTTCTATTCTGTTTACTGAATCACATGAAATTTTATCTAACTCCATATACCATATAATATATGTGGAATGTATGAAATATGAAATGCGTATGAACGGAAGAAGAAAAATTATACTCAAATTTTAATTTATATTTATAACAAACAGATACAGAAAAGAATTGATAAATGCCATTTAGCCGCATGGAGTTTTGTTTTTGTATAGAATATAAAAAAAAATAATTCAATTTCTACCATTATTATGATATTACATATTCCAATCCGATTGAATACCAGAAAAATGAAAGGAATTCCTGATTTGATCTGTTCGTTGAGATAAAGACAAAATAATCATAAAATATATATATAGGGAGAGAGTTGATTTTTCTAGCGCTTAATTTTTCATGGACCCATTGTTCAAAAAACGATTCGCAGAGAAGATAGATGTTTTTACCCACTTTTTAGTTTTTTATTTTTTAGTAGAATATTTAGAATATGATTGAAGTGCGTACGAAAAGGGGCTTCTATTTATTAAACAGGTGCAGATATAGCATTTCTATTTATATATGTCTTTCTTTTATTCCATTATAACGCTCTAATGGAGACAAGACATGGCGTGCTCTATCAAAAATTCTATTTTTTCTTTTATTTTAATCTATTCAATGAAAAATTGAAACACGATAATTTCTTGCTGATTCCCTATGGACATCATATCTAGATAGATAAAATACCTCATTAGATAACTATAACTGTGTAACAACTTATGCTCTGGGGTTTACATAGACTGATAATTGCTGTTATATTATTATAATATACTTGAAATTAAGAAAGTTTTTTTTTATTGAAAAAAAAATCAATTTAGTTATGTATCCAGTTTTATTTTCTTATACCATTAGAAAAAGACAAGTGAAGAAGAATCGTCCATAAATTTGCAGTCAATAGTTAATGGTTCCAATTTATTTGTCCTGAATTTTTACTTTTGTAACTGAGAATCCACATTTTCTTTTTCAATAGAAAAGAAAGGGAAAGTTTTTAGATATTGTGTGTCTTGAGATACTATAACCAATTGAAGGTATGGATCCGATCTAAAAATGAAAAAGAAAAGGGAGATACTCTCCTTTTTTTGTTTGTAACCTTTATGACATGGCCGAGCGGTAAGGCGGGGACTGCAAACCTTTATTCCCCAGTTCAAATCCGGGTGTCGCCTGATCAACAAAAAACTCGAAATCCTAACGTCTCCTAACGTCTAGGATTCAAGGAAAAACTAAAGTAGTGGAAGGGAATCAGTAAATCTTGATATGGGAGCCCCCCTTACTAATGGAGTGGCTACTAGAGGAGTCTTGAATTAGATTGGATAACGGGAGTGTCTAATTAACTAATGAATGGTTGTAGAAGGGTTGGAAGATACTTTGTATACAGACGGATGAAAGTCTCTGAGTGTTCAGGCATCCAATTAATATTAGATTGGATAGATAATTGGCTTTTACTTAATGAGGGACACCAAAAGAAAGAATAAGTCTTATTATTGATACATGTGAGTAACATTCTTTTGATACTTCCAAAAGTGTTACTGCGCATTTTGCTTGTGCTTAATGGTTCTCGATTTTACTCGAAATCATATAAGAGCTTGTTATAAGCGGATTTATCGAAGTGATTCATCAACGGTGGCGTGTCACAATTCCTTTTCTTTTGACTCTGCGCCAGTAATTACACTATTATTAGTGAACAATAATGGAAAAATTGAATTCCTTCATATTTGTTTCATATTCATAGAGATAGGGGACATAATACACATGGATATAGTAAGTCTTGCTTGGGCTGCTTTAATGGTAGTCTTTACATTTTCCCTTTCACTCGTAGTATGGGGAAGAAGTGGGCTCTAGGGGTACTCCTAATTGGGGTTGAGGAATCAAACCGTATCAATTGTTTTCTAGATCGTTTTGCAAAGCCTTTTTTTATTTTAACTATTTTATTAGTCTTCATTTCGAAATTCTTGGATTCTAGTGGAGTAATGTATTCTATGAATAACACCTTTTCAATCAAAATCAAATAAACATTTCAATAATCCCCATGTTCGTATTTCGAAAGTAAAAGGGATCCGGATGATAGGCAATAAAAAAAAAGAATTCTTCCTAAATTTTCTATTTTGATGAACCAGCTCTTACCAGAGTTATGAACGGACAATGAGGGACAAGGAACCCCCTTTGTTTTCTGTATTTGCTTGTTTTTATTTCCCTCCCTCTTTACTGTTCAAAGAGAAAAAAAAGTCTTTTTTTTATTTAATTTCATTTTAATAAGATCTTGCCTTAGTGTAGTCACATATTAGACACTTACCCCCTGTTTTATTTGAATTTCATTTATGAAATGCTTTATTGACTCATTTCATATCATGGATCAAAGAAGTTAAATTCAAAATCGGCAGGGTATACCCTTTTTTCGAAACGAAATACGAAGAAAAGTTACCATAGAACTCTTTGGATCATCTGTCAGTTGCTCAACGAATTACTTCTTTGGAATGTTCAAAAAAAAGATTACTTGGTTTTCTTTTTTTTTTTATTAATTTAATTAATATATGCCTATTCCATTCCATTTTTCCTTCATTTCTGATTATTTTAATAGGAATCTCGGTATCCACCAAAAAAATCAAATCCATGAAATGAAAGAATTATAAAATCGTAAGACTTGCCTTTCAATTATTTCAGATTAATTGAAATCAACACAAATAAAATAGATCAAGCGAAGAAATAAAATTGAGATACTATGTACAGTACATATCTTTAATTGATATCGACATGTATGAAGATACATATTGTGGATTCATCTATATTAAGCTTGTATCTTTCTACATTACAATAATAGATATAGATAGTATGGTAGAAAGATTCATATTTTTTTTCTACCATACTATCGAGTTTTATAGGATACTGCTGATTCTAGTCCATTCATTTTATTTAAGACGTGAGATTTGAATCCTTTTTTTCTTAACTCCTTGATAAAAAGTCAAGTTTCATTCAAATTAATCACTTTGACTGACAGTTTTTACGTATATTATAAGTAAAAAAGCGGTAGGAACTAGAATGAACAGCGCTGTAGCAATAAATGCGAGAATATTTACTTCCATAATTTCATTGTTTTTTTTACTTCGCAATAACTCGGGATTTAATCCCATAGAGATGATAAATTTGTCGCTTGTAAATTCAATGCAATGACTTACATTTCAATGACATCGAATCGGATCAATATCATGAATAACAATATCTAGGCTATCAAATCGATTCACCGTCGAGAATTGAATAGTATAACATAGGAAGATCTTTTATCCACACCGAATACAAAAAGTGATGCCTGGTCCAATCAAAAGAATTCCTTTATTTATATATATTCTTTTCCACCCTTTCTTTTCGATAATCTACCGCCTTCCTTGTACAATCATCTGATGATGTATCATCTGACTGCTTTTCCACTTTCACCGTTTACAAATAGTTTCCAAATAAACCCCAACAAAAAAGAGAAAGGAAAAAATAAATAAAAAAAAAGATAAAGATATCGTTGGGAATGAAATTCTGTCATTTGTATCCCCTTTGACAGAAAACGGAGGGATCTATTGATGTATTTTAAAAATTTTATCCGTCGGGACTGACGGGGCTCGAACCCGCAGCTTCCGCCTTGACAGGGCGGTGCTCTGACCAATTGAACTACAATCCCAGGGAAATAAAGAAAAGTGTACAACAGAGATAGTCTTATGATTTCATTCAAGCCATTTTCTATTTAGATTTTAGATTCGAAGCCGGGTTGTAACAAACAAAGGCGCGAGTAATATATTGATATCCATACGGGTATGCACTTTGAGTGAGAGCGACGCGGATTACTAGTTACTAGGAATCCTTTCGTTATTGCCAAATAAATCGATCAATAATCAATTTGAAAATGAAAACAAAAAAGAGTCTTCTTTTTTGTTTACTTTACTCTTTTTCTTTTCATTAAACTTTCTATTTAATGATCCTGATATGAATCTAGAGCGTTATCAAGGTCATAATTTATGGGAACAACTAAATAAATAGAACAAAATAAAAAACAAATAGCGGTAGGGATGGATATATCACAAAATTGGACTTTTTTTATTCTTCCCTAATTTTTTTGTTTGGCTTTTCGGGAAAACAAAATACAAAAAATGGGCATTTTAGGTTATGGCGGATCAGCGAATTATTGGGCCGAGCTGGATTTGAACCAGCGTAGACATATTGCCAACGAATTTACAGTCCGTCCCCATTAACCGCTCGGGCATCGACCCAGGAAGAATCAATTCTAGGTTTATTGATAATCCATGATCAACTTCCTTTCGTAGTACCCTACCCCCAGGGGAAGTCGAATCCCCGCTGCCTCCTTGAAAGAGAGGTGTCCTGAACCGCTAGACGATGGGGGCATACTTGCCTGACTGCGACTATACTATGCTCATAGTATGAGCAGTTTTTTGAAATTGTCAATATAATGGAATGACTAGAGCCGAGAGCTTTTTCCATCTTTTATGATTTTCCATTTTAGATTCACGATTTATACTCAGTAAATCATTCATCGCCACTCTATTCGATATAGAAATAAATTAGATAAATTCAATCTATTATATAAATATTTATTAGAAATAAATAGATATTATAAAAATAGAAATAAATAGATATTATAAAAAGAAACTAGATTATATTAATAATACAAAGTATAAGATCAGTGATTGGTTTAATATAAACATAAAAAAGGGAGTTAACCTTCATTTTTTCCACTTTCATTCATTGATTCACTCATTATTACGACGAGACAGGCATGTTTCTATCTCACACTAAGCCGGTAAATTAACAAAAAGTAAATCGGGAATTTTTGGAAGAGGCAGCAAGAAGTTATCGAAAATTATGTGTGTGTTTTTTTTTCTAAAAACTAAAAATTGGGTTCGGTGGACAAAGCAAATCCCTTCATCACATGTTTCGATAAAATAGATTGGATCTATGTCGAATTGCTAAGGTACCTGTATTAATCAAATAAATGAATTTCGTTCTGTTCTGATAAGCCAATTATGATTGGCCTTGAAACAATTCATTGCATTGATATTTATCAAACCCAATACCAATAAAACCATTTTACCCTCTACACGTTAAGTAAATTAGAATTCTCATTCCTGAGAGCTACTAGCCACTATGAGTCTACTGCATATACTTATATATATATAAATAGATCTTATCCGTCTACTAATTCATTCAGTAATTGAATCGAACCGCCCTTTAACTCAGTGGTAGAGTAACGCCATGGTAAGGCGTAAGTCATCGGTTCAAACCGATAAGGGCTTTTGACTTTTTTTTTCATAAAACTCCTATGAAATGGTAGTATTCATATTGAATACTAGGATGTTGTTTTTATTGGTAATAAAACCCAACTGTATATGTATAATAATTGAATTAGAAATTGTATAATTTAACTCTAATAAGTTATTATTCTAATGAGTTAGAGTAGAGTAATTCTAAAAGAAAGTTGAAATTATAATGAATAATGATAAGCCGTCTCTTGAAGCGACAAATATATATTTCTATTTTGTTTTGATTTTGAATTAGATTATTCCAATCAAATCCATTGTAAAGAATTGTAAAGATTAGAAATCAACAAAAGAAAAAGTAAGTGGATCTAACCCATTGAATCGTGACTATATCCACTATTCTGATATTAAAATTGATAGAGATGAAATTGAACAGTCGATTTCTTTTTATTTCATATTTATTTGACTCCACAAGAATCCGTCGATATTTCCGATTCAATCTTCTTGTTCCTAGGAATAAATTAATATTCTATTCGAGATAAAGAGAAACATTTATTTCAAGTTACAACCTAAGAGCCTTTTTCAACATCTTATCTTTCTTTGATTCCAGAACACAACAAGATCCATTTCTATCTATATATTCTATCTATTCTATAATAGATAGAAACCTAAATCAAATCATGTCTTCACATATCAAATATTTCCATATCGATACATATGACACTTTTGTTCTGCCAATGTGATGGAGAGTGAGTGCGAAAAAGAAACTTTCATTTTGAGTCTCCTATTATTTAATTTAATATTATTAAATATTGTATTAGATTGAAAAATAGGAACTTCGAATCTTTTTCTGATATACATAAAGTAAATAGAAAAAGATTCGAAGTGGATTTCTCGACCCGTGAAATGAAAAAATAGCCTCTGGAGTTTTTTTG
>NW_026440851.1:0-8001 GCF_025698485.1 Gossypium arboreum | reverse complement strand
AGTTATGTCAATTATCCCATTCCCTAAGGTGAATGGCCATGACAAATTATGGCAAGGAAAACATGTTTCCAACATGTTTTACTAATGGATGATGTTAGAAATGATAAAATAAGAGTATGAAAAAAAAGAAAAAAATGTTCATTCTTCTCCATAGTCTTGGCAGAATGTACTAAGGAAAGAAAAGAAAATTTGTTCATCCTTTCTCATCTTCTTGAAATTACTAAGGGAAAGGGGAGGATTTTTGCTTCATGCTTGGCTTGGAAGAGATCTAGAAGGAGATTTGGCTAAGTTTGCATCAAGATTAAGGTATGTATGAGGTTGTGTTGGGAGTTTCATGCATGTTTTGGTTGCTAACTTGATGTGCATGTTAGCCATGGCTCAAATCTTTGGTATGCCATGGAAATGGTATTTGGCCAAAGTTGTTATAGTGATAAAGCCATTGCATGCTAAGTGTGAAGCTTGATGATGATGCATGCAATGATGGATTTTCTACTCATGAGTAAGATTTTGAGTTTTCTCTTTGTTTTATCATGATTAAAGTTGAAAAGGAGCATGATTGTCATACTTGGCCATGATGCATTCTTGAGCATGATTCATGCTTCTTGCATGTTAGTTAAAGTTTGTGTTTGGATGGCTATGGACACCTTGAAAATTGACCATGCTCATATATGCATATATATGATTGCACATTATGTTGGTTGTGAACTAAGTGATGAATATATTGATTTAAAGAAGAAAATGTGGAAGAATGCTTGTGAAATTGCAAGCACAATTGACCTACACACATATAAGTGCTTGATGCTATATTATAAGTTTTGGGCCACAATGTGCAAGCATTAATTAGTAGATTGCATGCTGTTTTTGTGAGGTATTAAGTGCAAATTTTGACCTCAACATGTACATGAATATTGACCTTGGGTAGCCCATTGAAGGCCTTAGCATTTCCTTGATGTTCAAACAAATTGTATTGAATTGCTTGATGTAGTATAAAATGTGCATGACCATTGTGTATTCAAGCTAAAGAGAGTGGCCATATGACCATCTAAAATCCTTGTCATATTCGGCCTAAGCAAGCACAATGAGGTTTTAATAAATTGAATTTGTTTGAATTAGCTCAAGAGCCAAGAGGGCCACAATTGGACAAGGGAAGGAAAAGGTGATCGAATAGCCGAAAAAGCGTTCGACAACATCAGGTAAGTCCTCAAGTGACCTTACTTGAATTATGTGAGATGAAATATGGATGTGTATGATTATTGATTATGTGTGTATGTATTTGAATTCCACGGGCTAAGTCCAAGGCGAATATGCTAATGATATTAATTGTGTTTGAGCCTTAGTCGAAAATGAATATGTATGTCCAATGATTATTGATGTAGGTGTGCATGAGAAATTGAATGATATCGGGCTAAGCGAAGACAATTATGCTGGAAATTATATCGGGTTAAGACCGAAACAATTGTGCTAGTGGTTATATCAGGGCTAAGACGAAGGCATTACGTGCGAGTTATTCTATCCGGCTAAGACCGAAGGCATTTGTGCACTTGATTATATCCGGTTATATTCCGAAGAATCTTGGGCTGGAGGTGAGTGTTGGTTGCTGAAATGAATTTAATTAGTACACTCGGACAGCCCAAAGGAAAAAGGTTATTGATTGGAAAAGGGCGTTTGACCATTACCTCAATGACTAATGAATTTAGTTATTGAATTGATTGATGTTGGAATTATTAATAGAAGTATGAAGTAAAATGTGTTTAATGAAAATGATTTGGTATGAATGATTTGTAAATTAAGTTCTTAACCGAGACTTATGCTAAAAATGTTACCCTTGCTTTGGGTTTTGGGTTTTCGATTTCTGAGGCAACGATTTTGGGATCTTGAAGTAAGTCATAATATCAAGCCCCAGGATAAATTTTTTGAATTGAATGGCTGTAGGCTACCTCTTGTTTGTTAAATGTTGAGGGTTTTTAATGGATGGAAAATGGTAAAAAGGGAGCATGCTTGATTATTGTGGGTTTATGTTATATATTTGGGGCATGATTGGCTAGGTTTGGTAATTTTCAATATCAGCCATTGGATGGTTAAAATGATCATATATAAACCTATTTGGAAATTGTTGAACTGGAGATCCAAATGGTAAGTCCTACCTTAAAACGTGTGAGTGATGGCAATGGAAAAATCCCAAAAAGGAATGGAATAAATAGTGTGTATGTAAATAATTGATGAGTCTATTTTAATGGGAAAAGGGTCATAGGAGTTCAGGTTAAAGATATTAAATATTGTAAAGGGGCCAGAATGGTTTCTGGGTTCCTGTGCAACTTTAAAAATTCACTATAAATTATCCAAAAGAATTGGAATATATTATATGTAAGACCTTTTGAGTCTATTTCATTAGAAAAAACGAACCAAATTAAAGTTAAGAGATATTAAGTTATACCGGGAAGGTCGGCGTCGACCCTTAACTTGGGTAACTTTAACAATAAACTGTCCAATTGGCCCGACCAAAATCCTAGAAATAAATCCATGGATGATTATGATCTAAATTCAGGAAAATTTAAAACCAGTTTCCAGTTTTGAAACCGAATATGATTTTGGCGAATGACGCATTTTCCCCAGGAAATGTCAAATTGGTAAGCAAAAACATGTGAACTTGGTTTGTTAACCCCGGGTCCGACCCGGATGGTCTCGGGTTTGGGGTGTTACAATTTTATTTATCGAGCCCGGTTCATCGATTCTAGGACTACCGTGATGTGTTTGGGGTCTCTTACATGCCATTAAATGATGAATCGATAGTGGATGAATTGACAATTTGACTTCATGTTTGTTTATAAATGGATCCTCCCCCGGCGATGCGATGATGGAGGGTGGCGCTTCCCGGGGACAGCGGGGACTCTCAACCTATGGCCTAATCCAATGATGAGGCTAAAAGCCTTTTATAGTGTGATGACGAATGGTTTAATCAATACATTCGAACCAACCCAATTTCCCACCTCCATTCCGGGATGCAACCCCCACCCGATACCTCCTGGTTGACCCAATAAAACCCCATGATAGGATTGAAAACGGGGGAAATTTGGAGGATGATGATGATGCCGAAAGCTGAATTATGGTTAGATAACACTATCTGCTTGATGAGCTATCGAACGGAGTGCAAAGTGTACCATCTCCGCCCACAGTCCCCTCTGGGGATCCACCGGGGGAAAGCGTGACGAATTCTTTCCGAGTTCAAAAATATTCAAGATTCATCGATCAAAAGCGGAGGAGTTCCTTGATCTTAAGCAAGGTTCTTTCCCTTCCCCGACAAAGTTTGTGAGGCTTGCCGAATATTTTCCAACTATTTATGGAGCCAGGATGGGCTGAATGATGATATAAGGATGTTTGTTGGCATTTCAGATCGAGGTTCGTAGTTTGTTGGCGAGCTTAAAGAAGAAGAAAAAAAAGGGGTTTAGAGGAAAAAACCCAAAAAAACTGAAAATTTGGTGGGGGGAGGGGGAAGGAGGGGAAAGAGTCCCGAGTCCCTTTGACAGGGGGAAATGACGGAGGAGGGCGTTAATTTGGAAATGGCATTGAGTTGGTTTGGGTGATGTCCCGCATAAGGTGGATCCCCCTTTTGAAGGATTGGATGATGCACAGAATGAAGTCAAGTGCAAACCCGGTCTCCTCCCGAGTAGACCACCTAGAAATATGGGCAATGTCTTGGCCGGGAGAGGATCTAGAGATGCTACCATCAGATGAGGTCTTTCCCTGCTAGGACTTATGCCATCGCCGGATCTTCCCGGTTATTCGGTACTTTCCTCTTTTCAATACAAATGTAATTGCTTTGATTGACCCTGGTTCTACTATTCATATATATGGAAACCTTAGCATCTAAGACTTTGCCCTTGGTCTCTGGTTTGTAATTGGGTGTCAAACCCCTTGGGTCATTCGTGCTTGTTAACAAAGTGAAGAAAAGTCCCCTAGTGTTGAGGTTCTTGTTTCCGGGACTTGATGCTTTTGCCGTTCGATGAGTTCATGTTTTCTTGGTTGGATTGGTTGACCATGCGATGCGGATTAAACGCAAACAAGACTATCGATTTGGGTCGAATAATGAAATAATTCGGGTTGAGTCCACGGACTTAAAGGGTTGCCCGGGTAATATCGGATTTGGCCCAAATATGTAAGAAAAGGGGCGTACGCGCGTCTGATGACAAGGAATCGGAGAAGAAACCCGTCGTGGTTTGTGAATACCGGATGTTTTCCCGAAGAATTGCGGGTTTACCACTGTGAGAAATAGAATTTGGCATCAATTGGTACCGGTACCACCCCAATTTCGATAGCTCCGTTCGTATGGCACCACGGAATTGAAGGGTTAAAACCTTGCGAATTGGTGGATAGAGTTTTTGCTGCCCAGTTTTTTCCCTTGGGTGGGGTGTTGTTCGTGGAAGAAGGATGGAACCATGCGACTATGCATCGACTATCGCACAACAAAGCGGCGATAAAGAACAAATATCCGTTGCCCGTATTGATGACTTGTTCGATCACAAGGGCCTCGGTGTTCTAAAATAGATTTGAGATCGGGCTACTATCAATTGCGAATCCGAGATTGGGCGGCCCAAGGCGCCTTGACGAGATATGGTCACTATGATTCCGTGATGCGTTTGGGCTCACTAATGCCCCGGTATTTATGGACTTAATGAATCGGATCTTTAGACCATATTTGGACCGATTAGAGGGTTCATTGATGACATCTTGGTCTATTCAAGAAATGAGACCGAACATCTGAACACCGGTTAGTTGCAAATTTTACGGGACAAGCAATTATATGCTAAGTTAAAGTGTGAGTTCTTAAGAGAGGTTAGCTTCTTGGGTCATGTGGTATTCCGGGTATTGAGTCGCCAAATAAAATTTCAGCCATACTTAATTGGAAACCCGAAATATTCGGGTTCCTTTTTGGGGCTTGGTTATTACCACGATTTGTAAAAGGCTTTCAACGATAGCTAATGAGGCTACTCCAAAAGGATGTTAAGTTGAATGGGGGAATAAAAAGCTTGATCAACAAAACTTATTTGTGAAGCCCCAATTCTAGTGCAACCCGAGTCCCAAGGAGTTTGTCATCTATAAGCGCCCTCTACTTGGGTTAGGTTTATTAAGCAAGAAGGTCGAGTTGTGGCCTATCGTCGAGGCAATTAAAGCCACAAGAAAAACTATCCGACTATGATCTCAATTGGCGCCATCGATTCGCCTTAAAGATTTGGCGACATTACTTATTTGGTGAAAGGTGCCATGTATACTCGGATCACAAAAGTCTGTTTTGATGACCCAAGACTTAAATCTGCACAAAGGCGTTGGCTCAGTTAAAGGATTATGAGTGATCATTGACTATCACCCGGGAAAGCGAATGTATTTGCGGGCCTTAAGAAAAATCGTTTTCATTTCGAACGATGAATGCACTTGTTTCCACAAATTTGTTATTGAAATAAGCCAAACCAATTGAAACCAAATTCGAGAAGCTTTGGAAAGTCGATGGGGTTTTGAAACGGAATTGGTTCCAAGGATATTTCAAATCGGCATGGGTTGTTTGAGGTTCAAAAGTCGTTGTTCCAAAAATTGAACTATTTCGATAATTGAAGAAGAGGCGGTGGTCCCCGGGAATGATGACAATGATTTGGCGTCGATTTTTGGCATTAAGCGGAATTGCTTTGTTTAAATTTTAAATTGCAACAAGGGGGAAATCAGGTCCTTGGGTTTTAAATCAGAACCTGGAAATGGGATCGGTCACAAGGATTTGTATCCGGGATTGTCGAAAGTAAGAAGGGGCCCGGTTTGGGTCGGGAGACTTGTAATTTGCCCCTTCCCCGGATTTTTCAATGGAAAATTAAGGGAATTTAAGTTTTCGGGAAATCGGGTCCATTTTTGTGTTGGAAAGAGATCAAAGATTTATGGGTTTGGAAAAAGTTGAAAAGTTTGGGTAAAGGTTTAAGTGCCTTCCACCCCAAAATGGCAATGGGGGTAATTGAGTCTTGGGATATGTTAAGATGTTGGCCCGAGTTTAGGGCAGGGACGGTATTTGCCTTGATTGAATTCGTCAACCAAATTTCCCAATTAAAGGCACTTCAGGTTTTGGGCGTAAATCCTCACCATTGTTTTTGGATGAGCTTGGTGAAAGCAAGATTTTCGGTGGATTTGATTAGGGATGCGAGACGAAAGTGAAAGTAATCCGTGAAAGTTTGAAGATAGCCTTCGATCGTCGAAGTCATGAGCGGATATGAAGCGTAAGGATATCGAGTATCGGTGGGTGATAAAGTGTTCCTCAAGGTATCGCCTTGGAAAAAATACTCGAGTTGACCGTAAGGGCAAGTTGAGCCGAGGTTCATTGGGCCATATGAGATATCGAGGCGAATCGGTCCGGTGGCATATCGTTTGATTTTGCCCCTGAACTCAAAAGGTTCACGATGTCTTCCACGCTTCGATGCTTCGACGTTATAGATCCGATCCATCGCATCGTGATTAGTCCATCGAAATTGAAATTCAAGCTAATATGAGTTATGAGGAAGAACCAATTCGTATCCTATCACGAGAAGTGAAAGAGTTATGAAACAAGCGGGTTCCGCTAGTGAAAGTGTTATGGCTCAAGCACGGATAGAAGAAGCTACTTGGGAGACCGAGAACTCAATGAGAGAGCGATATCCGAACCTATTTACGTAAGCTTTTGGGACGAAAATCTCTTGAGTGGGGGAGAGTTGTGACACCCCTAATGTGACCCTAGTCGGAGAGTGGTTTGGGACCACGAACCGAGTCTAAGAATAATTAAGTGTTATATTCCGTGCTTATTGTATGTGGAATTGGTATGCGTAAATATTTAGTGTCTCGATTTTTATTAATTAGGTGCTAATTTATAAGAAAGGACCCATGTGCTAAGACTTGAAAATGTGATAGGTGTATTTTTAAGTGGCCTAATAATGCATAAAGTGAAATAAATGGAGTTGCATGTCAATTATCCCATTCCCTAAGGTGAATGGCGAGCCATGACAAATTATGGGCAAGGGAAACATGTTTCCAACATGTTTTACTAATGGATGATGTTAGAAATGATAAAATAAGAGTATGAAAAAAAAAGAAAAAATGTTCATTCTTCTCCATAGTCTTGGCGAATGTACTAAGGAAAGAAAAGAAAAATTTGTTCATCCTTTCTCATCTTCTTGGCGAAATTACTAAGGGAAAAGGGGAGGATTTTTGCTTCATGCTTGGCTTGGAAGAGATCTAGAAGGAGATTTGGCTAAGTTTGCATCAAGATTAAGGTATGTATGAGGTTGTGTTGGGAGTTTCATGCATGTTTTGGTTGCTAACTTGATGTGCATGTTAGCCATGGCTCAAATCTTTGGTATGCCATGGAAATGGTATTTGGCCAAAGTTGTTATAGTGATAAAGCCATTGCATGCTAAGTGTGAAGCTTGATGATGATGCATGCAATGATGGATTTTCTACTCATGAGTAAGATTTTGAGTTTTCTCTTTGTTTTATCATGATTAAAGTTGAAAAGGAGCATGATTGTCATACTTGGCCATGATGCATTCTTGAGCATGATTCATGCTTCTTGCATGTTAGTTAAAAGTTTGTGTTTTGGATGGCTATGGACACCTTGAAAATTCGCCATG
The DNA here is from genome assembly GCF_025698485.1 of Gossypium arboreum. Classification (NCBI taxonomy): domain Eukaryota; kingdom Viridiplantae; phylum Streptophyta; class Magnoliopsida; order Malvales; family Malvaceae; genus Gossypium; species Gossypium arboreum. The sequence goes on along the minus strand of NW_026440851.1, from coordinate 370 downwards.
CTCATATATGCATATATATGATTGCACATTATGTTGGTTGTGAACTAAGTGATGAATATATTGATTTAAAGAAGAAAATGTGGAAGAATGCTTGTGAAATTGCAAGCACAATTGACCTACACACATATAAGTGCTTGATGCTATATTATAAGTTTTGGGCCACAATGTGCAAGCATTAATTAGTAGATTGCATGCTGTTTTTGTGAGGTATTAAGTGCAAATTTTGACCTCAACATGTACATGAATATTCGCCTTGGGTAGCCATTGAAGGCCTTAGCATTTCCTTGATGTTCAAACAAATTGTATTGAATTGCTTGATGTAGTATAAAATGTGCATGACCATTGTGTATTCAAGCTAAAGAGTGGATAT